>NW_026694555.1:0-71438 GCF_021218885.2 Marmota monax
AACAAAAAATTGACTAGATTTATAACTCCTACCCTATATAATGCAATAGACAAGTCCAACTATACACCATGCCTCCTCTGAACTGCTTGTATTTCTATTCTGTTTGGGTTATTGTTCTCTATCATATTAAGATTAGTAGTGAGAGTCTAGTAGGTATGGGCTAGTGTCAGGGATTCTGTATATCGAATGCAAATTGGAAAATGAATCCAATGTGTATGTAAATATGTGCTACACAACCATCTTCACACTCATATCCAGAACAATGCCTTGACATTACCTTCGCCACAAGTAAGACACAATTAGAGGAGAAGAGTTAGAAAATCTGTGAATAGATATCTGATATGGAATATGCTCAGGAGTTCACAACATTGGAGGTGGTAGAGGAGTTTCCAAAAGTAAGGGACAGGGTAAACACTCCACAAACATGGAGCTCTGCTAGCCTAAAGACTTCTTGAGAAACTGCCTCTGAGGTTGGGCACTTGAAATATATGTTGTTGTCAGGAGTTTTAGCTTCCTTTGTAGTGAGACCATCAAAGCTGGGTCTGCATCTATGTGACCTGGAGGACATGTATTCTTATTTTCCAATGAACATGAGGCAGCAGTGATGAATTCTCTTTTTGTAGGTAAACTGGTGCCACTGGGGGCTAAGTGTCTCCCCATGTGGACAGTGAAGCCATTTGGTCATCCTTCAATTTTTGTGGTTTTTCCTGTTTCTGCACTGGGAGTTTGGTATTTCATCATGAAATGCAAGGAGTTCAACTGGGACATAGGGCTGGAGGGAGTTCTGTCATGTGTGGTGGGTCAGGGTCTGCAGGAGAATGCACCAACCAGGCTTCTATCCCACATAGCTTGCTCCCCTGACAATTAGCAACCTGATTCTGAACATTGCCCTGAAACCTCTTCATATAACAAGATGCCTTTACATAGAAGGGTCTCCTGGCTGCACCATGTCAGTCACAAGCCATTTGGAAGCCAATGGCAGATCCACATGTCCCCACCACAGATGTTTTATCACACACCTGCACACCACTGCTCTAGGCCCACTACTCAGCAGGCTCCAACTTACTGTCATCTCTGTTCTACACCATTTTCTTTTTTTTTTTAATTTATTTTTTTATTGGTTGTTCAAAACATTATAAAGCTATTGACATATCATATTTCATACAATAGATTCAAGTTGGTTATGAACTCCCAATTTTACCCCAAATACAGATTGCAGAATCACATCGGTTACACATCCACATTTTTACATAATGCCCTATTAGTAACTGTTGTATTCTGCTACCTTTACTATCCTCTACTATCCCCCCTCCCTCCCCTCCCATCTTCTCTCACTACCCCATCCACTGTAATTCATTTCTCTCCTTGTTTATTTTCCCATTCCCCTCACAACCTCTTATATGTAATTTTGTATAACAATGAGGGTCTCCCTCCATTACCATGCAATTTCCCTTTCTCTCCCTTTCCATCCCACCTCATGTATCTGTTTAATGTTAATCTTTTCTTCCTGCTCTTCCTCCCTGCTCTGTTCTTAGTTGCTCTCATTATATCAAAGAAGACATTTGGTATTTGTTTTTTAGGGATTGGCTAGCTTCACTAAGCATGATCTGCTCTAGTGCCATCCATTTCCCTGCAAATTCTATGATTTTTTCATTTTTTAGTGCTGCGTAGTACTCCATGGTGTATAAATGCCACATTTTTTTATCCATTCATCTATTGAAGGGCATCTGGGTTGGTTCCACAGTCTAGCAATTGTGAATTGTGCTGCTATGAACATCGATGTAGCAGTATCCCTGTAGTACGCTCTTTTAAGGTCTTCAGGGAATAGTCCAAGAAGGGCAATAGCTGGGTCAAATGGTGGTTCCATTCCCAGCTTTCCCAGGAATCTCCATACTGCTTTCCAGATTGGCCACACCAGTTTGCAGTCCCACCAGCAATGTACAAGTGGACCCTTTTCCCCACATCCTCGCCAGCACTTGTTGTTGTTTGACTTCATAATGGCTGCCAATCTTCCTGGAGTGAGATGGTATCTTAGGGTGGTTTTGATTTGCATTTCTCTGACTGCTAGAGATGGTGAGCATTTTTTCATGTACTTGTTGATTGATTGTATGTCCTCCTCTGAGAAGTGTCTGTTCAGGTCTTTGGCCCATTTGTTGATTGGGTTATTTGTTTTCTTATTGTTTAATTTTTTGAGTTCTTTGTATACTCTGGATATTAGGGCTCTATCAGAAGTGTGAGGAGTAAAAATTTGTTCCCATGATGTAGGCTCCCTATTTACCTCTTTTATTGTTTCTCTTGCTGAGAGAAAACTTTTCAGTTTAAGTAAGTCCCATTTGTTGATTCTTGTTATCAACTTTTGTGCTATGGGTGTCCTATTAAGGAATTTGGAGCCCGACCATACAATATGTAGATTGGCGCCAACTTTTTCTTCTATCAGACACAGAGTCTCTGATTTGATATCTAGGTCCTTGATCCATTTTGAGTTAACTTTTGTGCATGGCGAGAGGAGGGGATTCAGTTTCATTTTGTTGCATATGGATTTCCAGTTTTCCCATCACCATTTGTTGAAGATGCTATCCTCCCTCCATTGCATGCTTTTAGCTCCTTTATCAAATATAAGATAGTTGTAGCTTTGTGGATTAGTCTCTGTGTCCTCTATTCTGTACCATTGGTCCACCCTCCTGTTTTGGTACCAGTACCATGCTGTTTTTGTTACTATTGCTCTGTAATATAGTTTTAAGTCTGGTATCGCTATACCGCCTGATTTGCACTTCCTGCTTAGAATTGCTTTTGCTATTCTGGGTCTTTTATTTTTCCATATGAATTTCATGATTGCTTTATCCATTTCTACAAGAAATGCCATTGGGATTTTGATTGGCATTGCATTAAACCTATAGAGAACTTTTGGTAATATCGCCATTTTGATGATGTTAGTTCTGCCTATCCATGAACAGGGTACATTTTTCCACCTTCTAAGGTCTTCTTCTATCTCTCTCTTTAGGGTTCTGTAGTTTTCATTGTATAAATCTTTCACCTCTTTTGTTAGGTTGATTCCCAAGTATTTTATTTTTTTTTTTTTGAGGATATTGTGAATGGAGTGTTTTTCCTCATTTCCGTTTCAGAGGTTTTGTTGCTGATATACAGAAATGCCTTTGATTTATGCATGTTGATTTTATAGCCTGCCACTTTGCTGAATTCATTTATTATCTCTAATAGTTTCTTTTTAGACCCTTTTGGGTCTGCTAGGTATAGAATCATGTCATCTGCAAATAGTGATAATTTAAGTTCTTCCTTTCCTATTTTGATGCCTTTAATTTCTTTCGTCTGTCTAATTGCTCTGGCCAGTGTTTCGAGAACTATATTGAATAGAAGTGGTGATAGAGGGCATCCCTGTCTTGTTCCAGATTTTAGGGGGAATGCCAACCCAATCAATCAAGGCACTGATGGGACACTCATGATCAGCAACAGGACATCCAAAGTTTCTCCAGTGCCACCTGGTCATGGGCATTGCAAAAATTTCATGGTATTTATCTAGCCATTTTTCAAGGGTGAAGTTGGAGGCACTGTGGGTTTCAATTCATTCAGAAACCATTAAATGTTGAGGAAGCTCATTTCAATGAATGCTCTGGAGAACTCTCACAAGCAAGGCTTCCCAAAGAGTGGCCAAAAGGTCACATGAAGCCAGGCCCATTGTGGTCTACAATGTGAGGTCCATGTGTGTTTTGACTCTCAACTATGGCTGAAAAGTCTTTCAGAATAAAATCATGTGATATCCTGGCTCAGAATCCCAGTGCTCTGTGGAAAGCCACCCTGGGCCTAGATCTCAGGTTCCAAGGGCGACTCTCATGTGTGGCCTCCTAAAATCCCAACACAATTCATGGCAATACTTCTCTGAGGTCACTTCCAGAACTCAATCTCTAAGGGGAATCACACCAGAGTTCAAGATCAGGTGGACCCAGTCATCTCTTCCAACCACAACACAAATGACCACCATTAAAACCAAAACACTCCCACATGGCCCTCATCTTCTTCCATATAGACACTCATCATAACCTCTGGCTGGAGGTTTCCATGAGAGGCGCAGCCCAAGACAGTGTCCAAAATAAGCTCCCTTGCCCCTCATTTGCCTAAAGTCAGGGTGGCCTGGACACCCTTCCTGTGAACAAGGAGTGATCAAATATGCCTGCCACTAATACTGCTCTGCTTCTCCAATTTGAGTCCTACTGACTGTGGGGTATAGATTCTTTGTGTGAATTGGAGTCATGAGAAAACCCAAGCACCTATGGGCTATCCTCTGCAAGGTTTGAAGAACTCCTTTGACCCAAAGCATCCCTATTCTCACTTGATGGAGGTCAGGAACCTAACAGAGGAAGGCAAGAGACTTCATCCACAATGACTGATCTTTTTGACATTTTGGTTTTGGATGCACACATGGGATCTTTCTTTAGATCCATCAGGTGCTGAGAATCTAAGCCACAGCTTCACACAGGGCCAAGAGGGTGATTCAGACACATCCATTTCCAAAGCAATTAAGCAAAGAGCCACAGGTGATGCACATTCATTTCCATTTGAAAACTGTTTTCTTCAGGCTTCACAAAGGGGTGTCCTGAGGCAAAGACCTTCCTCACATTCAGGGCAACAGAACAATAGGTAAGCAAATGGCCCAAAGCAGGGTTTCTCCACTGAGACATTACTGATCACACGGATATATGAGTTTTCTTAGATGCTCCCATTCCCTTCAGCTATCCAGTACATGGCCATGTCACAGACCTTGGAGGTGGTACATATCTTGGACACAAAATCATGTGCCTTTTCTGGAGAGTGGCCAGAATTCAGGAAGAAAACAGGAACTTAGGAAGTTAGTAGGTGTTGCCCATCCATAAGGCAAGCTGCAATCCATTCATAAACTGGGCAGGATGAATGCTGGGAAGCTTTCTACTAGAAGGACACATCCATTGATGCATTCCTTTTCTAATGTCTATAACCACGGACACAGTGGGATACACAGACATAGAAACACTTGCCTTGTCAAACGACTTTCTAGAAACAGTCCACTCCAACCCAAACAAACTGCCTTTCCTAACTATTCTCAAAACATGAGACAAAACCACTAACTCACACCCACATCCACAAAGGCACCTCCTTCCACTAAGTAGGTCTGTGACTGTCTGGTGTGTCCTCTGACTGGTGGGCCATACTATGTTCCCCCAAAATGGCCTGTCCTGTCTCAGATCTGGTCTCCTTGGACAACCCTGTGAAGTTGTCAGGAGCCAACAGTGAGCCACTACCTGCTTTCTCAGGAAAGGCCCCTCTTCAGAGCTTTCCTGGAAGTTGGCCATCCTCACATCTGTAGGAACCAAGAAAGACTGACTCTGTCCTTGGAAAATCCAAACAAGTGAAACCACTGCGACTGGTACTGGGATTGGCTCTGGGTGCCTGGCTTCTTGGATCCCAAGTTCAGAGAGTTCCATCACCTAGAAAGTGAGGTGAGGTCACTTCCTTCAGGAACTGAATGAGGTCACTGCCTTGGCAACCACTTTGTAGTAACAGTTGCTTCCAAGGGTCCCATGAGATGGAGACTGCCCCTACTACCTGTGACACTTAGACAAGTTCGAATGGTATATCAACCATAGACACTCGGAAACAGCTCTCCACACAGGCCTGGTTTGGTCCATCTTCTCTATATTAAGAAGAGAGAGGCTGATTCAGACACAACCCTTCATCCTGACTAGGTTATTTTCCATGGAAGATGACTTTTGCTCTCTCAGGTCCTTCATATCTGCCTACATGTTTTCCAGGGATCATTTCTGCATGGACCTTTGAGGTTCTTAGCAGGTTGAGGATCCCCTACATTCCTGTATTTTAAGTCCAACTCTGTCCCTGCTCTTATGTAAAGTTAGATTGAGGGAACAGTGTATGGTTAGGGTTAAAAACATGTTAGATTGGGTTAGGAATCATTCTGCTGGATGAATAATGGTATTGGGAACATGAGATATGGATAAGAATATATAGTTGAAATATATGTATGAAAACAGAAATCTCAGTAAGATTTGAAGCCCAGAAGGGCATTGGGCCCTTTTTTGCGATACTTAGCGTTGAATTACCTTCTGCACAAATGTCTCAGATAACTCAATATACAGTGGCATAGGACCTTGTACCTTGGATGATTGAATGTAGAAGAGAACATCCAGTCAAAAAGGGATAGTCGGTAGGATTAGGAAGATAGTCGGTTGGTTTAGGAAGAAGAGTGATTATAGGATTTGGACCAAAAGTTCTTTAGCAATAGGGTTTCTTTTAGAGAGAGAATGTAAATGTCAGCACATGTGAAGAGTCAGTCACAATGATGAACTGGGGAAAATATGTAGGAAAGCAGATATCAATAGACACATTAGGAAATCAGGAAAAGTATAAAGTGAGTGATAGGATTAGACATTTTCAACAGGGTTGAGTTTGAATATATAATCTTAGGAAGAAACCAATATGTAGTCTCCAATTGGATTGACATTTGAGAGCATTATACAACCTGGACATAGATGATTTTGTAATCCATGCTCACATTCCATTTAGGCTTTGGTACAATGGTAAGTGTGAACTATTCATTTTGTGTCCAGAATATTACTGTGATAAAATGTATATGTAGATCAGGTGACATGAGTATTTCTTCCACCATTTCTGGGAGCAATATTTTGAAGACGTATAAATTAGTATTGGGGTACAAAGAGGTGTACACTGTGTCTATGAATATAGAGATAATGTATGAGGAGACCATACTGGGAAAATAATATAACTGGATCCACTTTAAATAATGGATTGAATTGATATCTGAAAATATATAAGAAATCATATATTGATATACAATCATTCATTCCAACCAGTTATACATCTAATGGTAATATTAGGGTTATGGTTTATCATGAAGGGTGTGTGAGTTTTGATTCAAAATGATTATGGAAATCCAAAATAATGTGTTTGGAAAGAAGTGTCATAAAACAACCAGTCAAGAAATGTGGAGGAATACATGTGTTCTGAAGCAGGAAGTGATTGAAAGTGAAACAAATGCCTATAAATTTGTGAACTTGTGGATGAAATATATATCCTATGATGGGCCTAAACTGAAGAAATAGTAATGTACCAGTGTTGAAAAAAAATGAACGTCAAAATACACATCATGTCCCATAGGAATCTACTTGCATTGATGTTAAACTGGGTCAGTTACTGTAGAAATATTAGGATTTGTATGCACCATTCACTGAAGTTAGTTCTCAGTACTAGGAAACAAATATGTATTTCAGGTGGATGAATATTTCTGAGAATAATCTTGTGAGAAGTTGATTATAAATACACATACATGAACATGAATGAATTGAGGGAGTGTATATAAGACACATACATTTCATATTTTTAAAAATCTGGAGAGTGTATATATATATATATATATATATATATATATATATATATATATATACAGAGAGACATTAAAGTAGCAATATATATGCCAATCGAAATTCAAAATGAAATATATATCATCCACAAATCCAAAAATATTTATTTTACTGAAAATGGATTTATGTATCTCGTGTTCAATTAGGAAGCTCACCCATAGGTTGAATTTTCAGTTCCAACAGTGTTTAGAGAAGTGATCTCTTCTCACAATTTGTATCTGCCAAGTCAGTCACCTCACAAGAATGTACGTGTGATACCAGGTAGGATTCTATATGTGCATATAAAAATACATGATCTGAATAGGCTACAGAAAAAGGGAGACAGGAAGTCACATATTTGTTAACTTGAAAAACACATGGAGAACTATTTTTACAAAAAAATGACTAGATTTATAACTCCTACCCTTTATAATTAAAAAGGCAAGTCCAAATATACACCATGCCTCCTCTGAACTGCTTGTATTTCTATTCTGTTTGAGTTAATTTTCTCCATCATATTAGGATTAGTAGTCATAGTCTAGTAGGGTATGGGTTAGTGTCAGGGATTCAGTATTTCGAATGGAAAATGAATCCAATGTGTATGCAAATATGTGTTACACAAAATATTCTCACTCTCATCCAGAACAATGCCTTACCATTACCTTCACCCCAAGTAAGACACAATTAGAGGAGAAAAGTTATAAAATCTATGAATACATATCTGGAATGGAAAATGCTCAGGAGTTCACAACCTTGGAGGTGGTAGAGGAGTTTCCAAAAGTGAGGGACCGGGTAAACACTCCACAAACATGGAGCTCTGCTGGCCTAAAGACTTCTTGAGAAACTGCCTCTAAGATTGGGCACTTGAAATATATGTTGTCGTCAGGAGCTTAGCTTCCTTTGTAATGAGACAATCAAAGCTGGGTCTGCATCTATGTGACCTGGAGTACATGTGTTCTTATTTTCTAATGAACATGAGGCATCAGAGCTGAATTCTCTCTCTGTCGATAAACTGTGGCCACTGGGGGCTAAGTGTCTCCCCGTGTGGACTGTGAAGCCATTTGGTCATCCTCCATTTTTCATGGTGTTTCTTGCTGCTGCACTTGGAGTTTGGTATTTGCTTCACTAAATACAGGAGTTCAACAGGGACACAGTGCTGGAGGGAGTTCTGACGCATGTGGTGGTTCACCATCTGCAGGAGAATGCACCACCAGGCTTCTATCCCTCATAGTTCCCCCCCTTGACCATACAAACCTGATTCTGAACATTGCCCTGAAATCTCTATATAACAAGATGCCTTTACATATAAGGGTCTGGTGGCTGCACCATGTCAGTCACAAGCCATTTGGAAGCAAATGGCAGATCCACATGGCCCCACGACAGATATTTTATCACACACCTGCAAACCACTGCTCTAGGCCCACTAATCCGCAGGCTCCAACTTACTGGAATCTCTGTTCTACACCATTTTCATGAAAACCAGTAAATCAAGGCACTGACAGGTACACTCATGATCAGCAACAGGATATCCAAAGGTCCTCCAGTGCCACCTGATCATGGGAATTTCAAAAATTTCATCGTTTTTATCTATCCATTTTTCAAGGATGAAGTTGGATGCACTGTAGGCTTCAATTCATTCAGGAACGATTAAACGGTGAGGAAGATCAATCAATGAAAGCTCTGGAGAACTCTCACAGGCAAGTCTTCCCAAATAGTGGCCAAAAGGTCACATGAAGCCAGGCCCATTGAGGTCTACAATGTGTGGTCCATGTGTGTTTTGACTCTTGACTATGGCTGCCAAGTCTTTCAGAATAAAATCATGTGATATCCTGGCTGAGATTCCCAGTGCTCTTTGCAAAGCCACCCTGGGCCTAGATCTCAGTTTCCAAGGGCGACTCTCATGCGTGGCCTCCTAAAATCCCAACACAATTCATGGCAATACTTCTCTGAGGCCAGTTCCCAAACTCTGCCTCTAAGGGGAATCACACCAGAGTTCAAGCCCAGGTGGACCCAGTCATCTCTTCCAACCACAACACAAATGACCACATTTAAAATCAAAACACTCCCACATGGCCCTCATCTTCTTCCATATAGACACTCATCATAACCTCTGGCTGGAGGTTTCCATGAGGGGTGCAGCCCAAGACAGTGTCCAAAATATGCTCCCCTGCCCCTCATTTGCCTAAAGTCAGGGTGGCCTGGACACCCTTTCTGTGAACCAGGAGTGATCAAATAGGCCTGTTGTTAATATGGCTCCGCCTCTCCAATTTGAGGCCTATTTACTGTGGGGTTTAGATTGTTTATGAGAATTGGAGTCATGAGAAAACCCAAGCACATAATGGCTAGACTCTGCAGGGCTTTTAAAAACTCATTTGATCCAAAGGTTCCCTATTCTAACTTGATGGAGATCAGGAACCTAACAGAGGAAGGCAAGAGACATCATCCACAATGATTGCTCTTTTGGCCATTTTTGTTTTAGATGCACACATGGGATCTTTCATTAGATGCATCAGGTGCTGAGAATCTAAGCCACAGCCTCTTGCAGGGCCAAGAGGCTGATTCAGGCACATCCATTTCCAAAGCAATTAAGCAAAGAGCCACAGGTGATGCCCACTCATTTCAATTTGAAAACTGTTTCCTTCAGGCTTCACAAAGGGGTGGCCTGAGGCAAAGACCTTCCTGACATTCAGGGCAACAGAACCATAGGTAAGAAAAAGGCCCAAAGCAGGGTTTCTCCACTGAGACTTTCCTGGTCACACTGATATCTGAGTTTTTTGAGATGCTCGCCATCCCTTCAGGTATCCAGTACATGGCCATGTCACAGACCTTGGAGGTGGTACATATCTTGGACAAAAAAAACATGAGCCTATTCTGAAGAGTGGCCAGAATTCAGGAAGAAAACAGGAACTTAGGAAGATAGCAGGTGTTGCCCATCGATGAGGCAAGCAGCCGTCCATTTATAAATTGGGCAGGATGAATGTTGGGAAGCTCTCTACTAGACAGGACACATCCATTGATGCATTCTCTTTTCTAATGTCTACAACCATGGACACAGTGGGATACACAGACATAGAAACAGTAGCCTTATCAAACGACTTACTAGAAACACTTCACTCCAAACCAAAAAAAAAAACCTTTCCTACCTATTCTCAGAACATGTAACAAAACCACAAACCCACACCCACACCCCCAAATGCACCTCCTTCCCCGAAGTAGATCTGTGACTATCCAGAGTGTCCTCTGACTGGTGGGCCATACTATGTTCCCCCGAAATGGCCTGTCCTGTCTCAGACCTGGTCTCCTTGGCCAACTCTGTGAAGTTGTCAGGAGCCAGCGGTGAGCCACTACCTGCTTTCTCAGGAAAGGCCCCTCTTCAGAGCTTTCCTGGCAGTTGGCCATCCTCACATCTGTAGGAACCAAGAAAGACTGACTCTGTCCTTGGTAAATCCAAACAAGTGAGACCACTGCGACTGGTACTGGGATTGGCTCTGGGTGCCTGGCTTCCTGGATCCCAAGTTCAGAGAGTTCCATCACCTAGAAAGTGAGGTGAGGTCACTTCCTTCAGGAACTGAATGAGGTCACTGCCTTGGCAACCACTTTGTCCTAACAGTTGCTTCCAAGGGTCCCATGAGATGGAGGCTACCCCTACTTCCTGTGACACTTTCACAATTTAGAATGTTACATCAACCATAGGCACACAGGAACAGCTCTCCACACAGGCCTGGTTTGGTCCATCTTCTCTACATTAAGAGAGAGAGGCTGATTCAGACACATCCCTTCATCCTGACCAGATTGTTTGCCAAGGAAGATGACTTTTGATCTCTCAGGTCCTTCATACCTGCCTACATCTTCTCCAGGGATCATTTCTCCATGGACCTTTGAGGTTCTCAGCAGGTGGAAGATACCCAACATTCCTGTATTGTAAGACCAACTCTGTCCCTGCTCTTCTGTAAAGTTAGATTGAGGGAACAGTGTATGGTTAGGGTTAATAACATGTTCGATTTGGGTTAGGAATCATTCTGCTGGATGAATAATGGTATTGGGAACCTGTGATATTTATAAGAATATATATGTGAAATATATCTATGAAATCAGAAATCTAAGTAAGATTTGAAGCCCAGAAGGGCATTGTGACCTTGATTTGGAAACATAGCTTTGAATTACGTTCTGCACAGATGTCTCAGATAAATCGATATACAATGGCATAGGACCTTGTTCCTTGGATGATTGAATGTAGAAGAGAACATCCAGTCAAAAACGGGATAGTTGGTAGGATTAGGAAGAAAGTCGGTAGGTTTAGGAAGAAGAGTGAGTATAGGATTTGGAAAAAAAGTTCTTTAGCAATAGGATTTCAGTTAGAGAGTAAAAGTAAATGTCAGCACATGTGAAGGGTCAGTCACAACTTACTCCAACATATTGGCATCTCTGTTCTACACCATTTTCATGAAAACCAGTCAATCAAGGCACTGTCTGGTATACTCATGATCAGCAACAGGACATCCAAAGGTTCTCCAGTGCCACCTGGTCATGGAAATTTCAAAAATTTCATGGTATTTATATAGCCATTTTTCAAGCATGAAGTTGTAGGCACTGTGGGTTTCAATTCATTCAGGAACCATTAAATGATGAAAAAGCTCATTTCAATGAAAGCTCTGGAGAACTCTCACAGGCAAGGCTTCCCAAAGAGTGGCCAAAAGGTCACATGAAGCCAGGCCCAGTGAGGTCTACAATGTGATATCCATGTGTGTTTTGACCCTCAACTATGGCTGCCCAGTCTTTCAGAATAAAATCATGTGATATCCTGGCTGAGATTACCAGTGCTCTTTGCAAAGCCACCCTGGGCCTAGACCTCAATTTCCAAGGGTGACTCTCATGCGTGGCCTCCTAAAATCCCAACACAATTCATGGCAATACTTCTCTGAGGTCAGTTCCAGAACTTTCTGGGAGCCATTAGCCAAGTAGGTATGACAATTTCCTTGCCAGCATACCCCATGTTGCTTAGTGGAAGGACTCATGGAAATAGGACATTTTGCAGTGACATTGCATGTAGGTGACCTTGCTCAAGGACCAAGGCGGATCCGAGTTTAGGGCATTCCCGGTTTAGGACTATCCGGGTTTAGGGTGGTTCCAGGTTTAAGATTATTCCTGCTGGGAACAGGGCATATCCTGCTGCCTGAGTTCCCCTTGAGTTCTCACGGGATTCAGACAGTATTTTTTGGGAGACAGAAGCCCAGTGGGAGTGGATTTGGGCAGAGAAAGTGGATTTCCCCAGAACATGATTGTAGATGGCTGGTGTGAGTTTGGGAATAAAGAGTTGCTGTTTGAATCTACAAGCTGTGTGGTGGCTCGTGATTTTGTGCCCAGCCAGACTGCAGCAAGAACTCAGTCTCTAAGGGGAATCACACCAGAGTTCAAGCCCAGGTGGACCCAGTCATCTCTTCCAACCACAACACAAATGACCACCATTAAAACCAAAACACTCCCACATGGCCCTCATCTTCTTCCATATAAACACTCATCATAACCTCTGGCTGGAGGTTTCCGTGGGGTACGCAGCCAAAGACAGTGTCCAAAATACGCTCCCTTGCCCCTCATTTGCCTAAAGTCAGGGTGGCCTGGACACCCTTCCTGTCAACCAGGAGTGATCAAATAGGCCTGTCATTAATACCACTCCTCTTCTCCAATTTGAGGCCTACTGACTGTGGGGTTTAGATTCTTTATGTGAATTGGAATCATGAGAAACCCCAAGCACCTATGGGCTAGCCTCTGTAGGGCATTGAAGAACTCATTTGACCCAAAGGATGTCCATTCTCACTTGATGGAGGTCAGAAACCATACAGAGGAAGGTGAGAATCTTCATCAACAGTGACTGCTCTTTTGGCCATTTAGGTTTTGGATGCACACATGGGATCTTTCTTTAGATCCATCAGGTGCTGAGAATCTAAGCCACAGCCTCACACAGGGCCAAGAGGCTGATTCAGACACATCCATTTCCAAAGCAATTAAGCAAAGAGCCACAGGTGATGCACATTTTTTCCATTTGAAAACTGTTTTCTTCAGGCTTTACAAAGGGGTGGCCTGAGGCAAAGACCTTCTTGACATTCAGGGCAACAGAACAATAGGTAAGCAAAAGGCCCAAAGCAGCGTTTCTCCACTGAGACTTTCCTGGTCACACTGATATCTGAGTTTTCTGAGATGCTCCCATTCCTTTCAGCTATCCAGTACATGGCCATGTCTCAGAGCTTGGTGGTGGTACATATCTTGGACACAAAACCAAGAGCCTATTCTAGAGATTGGCCAGAATTCAGGAAGAAAACAGGAACTTAGGAAGATAGTAGGTGTTGCCCATCCATAAGGCAAGCTGCAGTCCATTCATAAATTGGGCAGGATGAATGCTGGTGTAAGCGTCCCGGGAAACGTCGGAGAAAGAGTCCACCAAGTGACCACTCATGCAATTGGCAGAAGGGGATTTATTGAACCAGCATGCTGGGGCTCCATGCCCACTCAAGAAGGGAAAGCAGCCCAGAGCCCCGAGCACGGGCTGAGCACTGCTTAAGTACACTTTTTGGGGAGGGCAGAGGGCTTTGTATACGTCAGAACAAATCATCATGAGGCGCGGGAAAATTGAACAACAACTCCTAAACATGATTAGTTCATTCATTGGTGGGAACAGGTCAGGCTGGAGTGATAGGTCATTTCTAAACGGGGTACACATTTAAACTGATTGGTTTTAGGGCCTAAAGCACTACATGACAAGTTACACAGAGTCCTGAATTATTCAACAACCAAACAGCCAGGGGAAATGTTTACTGGGTGGTTCTAAGCATTGTCTTAACAGCTGCAGAAATTTCAGGTTTTGCAGGTAGCATAGAAACCTAACAATACCTCCTTTACATTTTAACTCAGACCTTGCAGCTTAGAAACTTTTACAACACCCGGTCTTTTACCCTTTAACTTTTATGATTTAACTTCAATTTCTTTTACCCTTACACTGGGAACCTTTCTACTAGACAGGATATATCCATTGATGCATTCTCTTTTATAATCTACAACCACAGACGCACTTGGATACACAGACATAGAAACACTCCCCTTGTCAAAAGACTTACTAGAAACAGTCCACTCCCAACCAAACAAACCGCCTTTCCTACATATTCTCAGAACATACAACAAAACCACAAACCCACACCCAGACCCACAAAGGCACCCATAATGGCCTGTCCTGTCTCAGATCTGGTCTCCATGGCCAACTCTGTGAAGTTGTCAGGAGACAGCAGTGAGCCACTACCTGTTTTCTCAGGAAAGGCCCCTCTTCAGATCTATCCTGGCATTTGGCCATCCTCACATCAGTAGGTACCAAGAAAGACTGTTTCTGTCCTTGATAAATCCAAACAAGTGAGCCCACTAGGACAGGGACTGGGACTGGCTCTGGGTGCCTGGCTTCCTGGATCCCAAGTTCAGTGAGTTCCATCACCAAGGAAGTGAGGTGATGTCACTTCCTTCAGGAACTGAATGAGGTCACTGCCTTGGCAACCACTTTGTCCTAACAGTTCCTTCCAAGGGTCCCATGACATGGAGGCTGCCCCTACTACCTGTGACACTTTCACAAGTTAGAATGGTATATCAAACATAGGCACCCGGGAACAGCTCTCCACATAGGCGTGGTTTAGCCATCTTCTCTACATTAAGAAGAGAGAGGCTGATTCAGACACATTCCTTCATCCTGACCACGTTGTTTGTCATGGAAGATGACTTTTGCTCTCTCAGGTCCTTCATACCTGCCTACATCTGCTCCAGGTATCATTTCTGCATGGACCTTTGAGGTTCTCAGCAGGGGGAAAATCCCCTACATTCCTGTATTGTAAGACCAACTCTGTCCCTGCTCTTCTGTAAAGTTAGATTGAGTGAAGAGTGTATGGTTAGGGTTAATAACATGTTTGATTTGGGTTAGGAATCATTCTGCAGGATGAATAATGGTATTGGGAAGCTGCGATATTTACAAGAATATATAGGTGAAATATAAGTATGAAAACAGAAATCTAGGTAAGATTTGAAGCCCAGAAGGGCATTGGGCCCTTGATTGGGATACCTAGCTTTGTATTATGTTCTGCTCAGATGTGTCAGATAAATCGATAAACAATGGCATAGGACCTTGTACCTTGGATGATTGAATGTGGAAGAGAACATCCAGTTAAAAAGGGATAGATGGTAGGTTTAGAAAGAAGAGTAAGTATAGGATTTGGATGAAAAGTTCTTTAGCATTAGGGTTTCGGGTAGAGAGTGAATGTAAATGTAAGCACAAGTGAAGAGTCAGTCACAATCATGAACTGGAGAAAATATGAAGGAAAGCAGATGTCAATAGAGACATTAGGAAATCAGGCAAAGTATAAATTGAGAGATAGGATTAGATATTTTCAACAGGGTTGTGGTTGAATATATAATCTTAGGAAGAAACAAATATGTAGTCACCAATAGGATTGACATATGAGAGCATTAGGCAACCTGGACATGGATGATCTTAGTAATCCATGCTCAATTTCAATTTAGGCTTTGGTACAATCATAAGTGTGACATTTCCTTTTTTGTCCAGAATATTACTGTGATAAAATGTATATATAGATCAGGTGACATGAGTATTTCTTCCACCATTACTGGGAGCAATATTTTGAAGACATATAAATTGGTATTGGGGGTACAAGAGGTGTACCCTGTGTCTATGAATATAGAGATAAAGCATGAATAGACCATACTGTGAATAAATAATATAACTGGTTCCAACTTTAAATAATGGATTCAATTGATATCTGGAAATATACAGGAAATCTTATATTGATATACAATCATTCATTCCAACCAATTAAACATCTAATCGTAATATTAGGGTTATAGTTTATCATGAAGTGTGTGTGAGATTTGCTTCAAAATGAATATGTAATTCGAAAATAATGTTTATGGAAAGAAGTCTCATGAAAAGTCCAGTCAAGAAACATGGAGGAATGCATGTGCTCTGAAACAGGAAGTGATTGAAAGTGAAACAAATGCATATAAATTTGCTAAATAAAGGAAGAAATATGTATCTTATGATGTGCATAAACTGACAAAATAGTAATGTACCAGTGTTGAATAAAAATGAACATCAAAATACATATCATGTCCCATAGGAATCTACTTGAATTGATGTTAAACTGGGTCAGTTACTGAAGAAATATTAGGATTTCTATGCACCATTCACTGAAGTTAGTTGTCAGTACTAGGAATCAAATATGTATTTCAGGTGGATGAATATTTCTGAGAATAATCTTGTGAAAAGTTGATTATAAATCCACATACATGAATATGAATGAATTTAGGGAGTGTATAAGAAGACACATATATTTCATATTTTGAAAAATCTGGAGTGTGTGTGTATATATATATATATATATATATATATATATATATATATACACACACAGAGACATTAAAACTAGCAAAATATTTGCAAATCAAAATTCGTCATGAAATATATATCATCCACAAATCCAAAAATATTCATTTTACTGAACATGGATTTATGTATCATGTTGTTCAAGTAGGAAGCTCAACCATAGGTTGAATTTTCAGTTCCACCAGTGTTTAGGAGGAGTAATGTCTTCTCAGAATTTGTATCTGCCAAGTCATACACCTCACAAGAATTTACGTGTGATACCAGGTAGGATTCTATATGTGCATATAAAAATACATGTGCTGAATAAGCTACAGAGAAAGGGAGAAAGGAATTCACATATTTGTTAACTTTAAAAACACATGGAGAACTATTTCAACAAAAAATTGACTAGATTTATAACTCCTTCCCTTTATAATGCAAAAGGCAAGTCCAATTATACACCATGCCTCCTCTGAACTGCTTGTATTTCTATTCTGTTTTTGTTATTTTTCTCCATCATATTAGGATTATTAGTCAGAGTCTAGTAGGGTATGGGTTAGTGTCAGGGATTCAGTATTTTGAATGGAAAATTGGAAAATGAATCCAATGTGTATGTAAATATGTGCTACAAAAAAATCTTCCCACTCTCATCCAGAACAATGCCTTGACATTACCTTCGCCCCAAGTAAGACACAATTGAATACATATCTGGAATGGAAAATGCTCAGGAGTTCACAACTTTGGAGGTGGTAGAGGAGCTTCCAAAAGTAAGGGACAGGGTAAACACTCCACAAACATGGAGCTCTGCTGGCCTAAAGACTTCTTGAGTAACTGCCTCTGAGTTTGGGCACTTGAAATATATGTTGTTGTCAGGAGCTTTAGCTTCCTTTGTAGTGAGACCATCAAAGCTGGGTCTGCATCTATGTGACCTGGAGGACATGTATTCTTATTTTCCAATGAACATGAGGAAGCAGTTCTGAATTGTCTCTTTGTAGGTAAACTGTGGCCACTGGGGGCTAAGTGTCTCTCCGTGTGGACTGTGAAGCCATTTGGTCATCCTCCCGTTTTCGTGGTGTTTCTTTCTGCTGCACTGTGAGTTTGGTGTTTGCTTCATGAAATACAAGGAGTTCAACTGGGACACAGTGCTGGAGGGAGTTCTGTCACGTGTGGTGGGTCAGGGTCTACAGGAGAATAAACCAACCAAGCTTATATCCTACATAGCTTACCCCCTTGTCCATAGCAACCTGATTCTGAACATTGCCCTGAAACCTCTCCATATAACAAGATGCCTTTATATACAAGGGTCTGCTGGCTGCACCATGTCAGTCAGAAGCCATTTGGAAGCCAATGGCAGACCGGCATGTCCCTACCACAGATGTTTTATCACACACCTGCACACCACTGCTCTAGGACCACTAATTCGCAGGCTCCAACTTACTGGCATCTCTGTTCTACACCATTTTCATGAAAACCAGTCAATCAAGGCACTGTCTGATACACTCATGATCAGCAACAGGACATCCAAAGGTTCTCCAGTGCCACATGATCATGGGAATTTCAAAAATGTCATGGTATTTATCTAGCCATTTTTCAAGGATGAAGTTGTAGGCACTGTGGGTTTCAATTCATTCAGGAACCATTAAATGGTGAGGAACCTCATTTAAATGAAAGCTCTGGAGAACTCTCACAGGCAAGGCTTCCCAAAGAGTGGCCAAAAGGTCACATGAAGCCAGGCCCATTGAGGTCTACAATGTGAGGTCCATGTGTGTTTTGACTCTCAACTATGGCTGCCAAGTCTTTCAGAGTAAAATCATGTGATATCCTGGCTGAGATTCCCAGTGCTCTGTGGAAAGCCACCCTGGGCCTAGATCTCAGTTTCCAAGGGCGACTCTCATGAGTGGCATCCTAAAATCCCAACACAATTCATGTCAATACTTCTCTGAGGTCAGTTCCAGAACTCAGTCTCTAAGGGGAATCACACCAGAGTTCAAGCCCAGGTGGACCCAGTCATCTCTTCCTGTAAGGGTCAGGCGAAGAGTCGGAGAAAGAGACCACCAAGTGTCCACTCATGCAATTGGCAGAAGGGGATTTATTGATCTAGCATGCTAGGGCTCTATGCCCACCGAAGAAGGGAGAACAGCCCAGAGCCCCGAGCAGGGGCTAGCACTGCTTAAGTACACTTTTTGGGGAAGGTGGAGGGCTTTACATACATCACAGTCTCCTTTAACAAATCATTATACACCACGGGAAAGTCAAACAACAATTCCTAAACATGATTAGTTCATTCATTGGCGGGAACAGGTCATGCTGGAGTGATAGTTCATTTCTAAACGGGGTACACATTCAAACTGATTGGTTTCAGGGCCTAAAGGACTACGTGACCAGTTACACAGAGTCCCGAGTTATTGGACAACCAGGGAGTCAGTGGGAATATTTACTGGGCAGTTCCAGTATTGTCCTAACAGCTACAGGGATTTCAGGTTTTGCAGGTAACATAGAAACCTAACAATATCTAATCCTTTACATTTTAACTCAGACCTTGCAGCTTAGAAACTTCACAATACCCGTTCTTTTACCCTTTAACTTTTACGCTTTAACTTCAATTTCTTTTACCTTTACATTCCAACCGAGACACAATTGACCATAACTAAAACCAAAGCACTCCAACATGGCCCTCATCTTCTTCCATATAGACACTCATCATAACCTCTGGCTGGAGGTTTCCATGAGGGGTGCATCCCAAGACAGTGTCCAAAATAAACTCACTTGCCTCTCATTTGCCTAAAGACAGGGTGGCCTGGACACATTCCTGTAAACCAGCAGTCATCAAATAGCCCTGCTGTTAATACTGCTCCGCTTCTCCAATTTGAGGCCTACTGACTGTGGGGTTTAGACTCTTTATGTGAATTGGAGTCATGAGAAAACGCAAGCACATATGGGCTAGCCTCTGCAGAGCTTTGAAGAACTCATTTGACCCAAAGGATCCCGATTCTCACTTGATGGATGTCAGGAACCTTACAGAGGAAGGCAAGAAACTTCATCCACAATGACTGCTCTTTTTGCCATTTTGGTTTTGATGCACACATGGGATCTTTCTCTAGATCCTTCAGATGCTGAGAATCTAAGCAACAGCCTCACACAGGTTCAAGAGGTTGATTCAGACACATCCTTTCCAAAGCAATTAAGCATAGAGCCAAGGGTGATGCCCATTCATTTTCATTTGAAAACTGTTTTCTTCAGGCTTCACAAAGGGGTGTCCTGAGGCAAAGACCTTCCTGACATTCAGGGCAACAGAAAAATAATTCAGGGCAAAAAGTCCAAAGTAGGGTTTCTGGACTGAGACTCTACTGGTCACACTGATATCAGAGTTTTCTAAGATGCTTGCCATTCCCTTCAACTATCCAGTACATGGCCATGTCACAGACCTTGGAGGTGGTACATATCTTGGACACAACACCATGAGCCTATTCTGGAGAGTGGCCAGAATTCAGGAAGAAAACAGGAACTTAGGAAGATAGCAGGTGTTTCCCATCGATAAGGCAAGCCGCCGTCCATTCATAAATTGGGCAGGATGAATGCTGGGAAGCTTTCTACTAGACAGGACACATCCATTGATGCATTCTCTTTTCTAATGTCTACAACCACGGACACAGTGGGATACACAGACATAGAAACACTCACCTTGTCAAACGACTTACTAGAAAAAGTCCACTCCATACCAAACAAACTGAATTTCCTACGTATTCTCAGAACATGAGACAAAACCACAAACCCACACCCACACCCACAAAGGCACCTACTTCCCCCAAGTAGGTCTGTGACTATCCGGAGTGTAATCTGAATGGTGGGCCATACTATGTTCCCATGAAATGTCCTGTCCTGTCTCAGATCTGGTCTCCTTGGCCAACTCTGTGAAGTTGTCAGTAGCCAGCGGTGAGCCACTACCTGCTTTCTCAGGAAAGGCCCCTCTTTAGAGCTCTCCTGGCCTGTGGCCATCCTCACATCAGTAGGTACCAAGAAAAACTGACTCTGTCCTTGAAAAATCTAAACAAGTGAGCCCACTGAGACTGGGACTTGGACTGGCTCTGGGTGCCTGGCTTCTTGGATCCCAACTTCAGAGAGTTCCATCACCAAGGAAGTGAGGTGAGGTCACTTCCTTCAGGAACTGAATGAGGTCACTGCCTTGGCAACCACTTTGTCCTAACAGTTGCTTCCAAGGGTCCCATGAGATGGAGGCTGCCCCTACTTCCTCTGACACTTTCACAATTTAGAATGTTACATCAACCATAGGCACATGGGAACAGCTCTCCACACAGGCCTGGTTTGGTCCATCTTCTCTACATTAAGAAGAGAGAGGCTGATTCAGACACAACCCTTCAGCCTGACCAGGTTGTTTGCCATGCAAGATGACTTTTGCTCTCTCAGGTCTTTCATAGCTGCCTACATCTGCTCCAGGTATCAATTCTGCATGGACCTTTGAGGTTCTCAGCAGTTGGAAGATCCCCAACATTCCTGTATTGTAAGACCAAATCTGTCCCTGCACTTCTGTAAAGTTAGATTGAGGGAACACTGTATGGATAGGGTTAATAACATGTTCGATTTGGGTTAGGAATCATTCTGCTGGATGAATAATGGTATTGGGAACCTGCGATATTTATAAGAATATAAAGGTGAAATATAAGTATGAAAACAGAAATCTAGGTAAGATTTGAAGCCTAGAAGGGCATTGGGCCCTTGACTGGGATACTTCACGTTGAATTATGTTCTGCACAGAGATCTCAGATGAATCGATAATCAATGGCATAGGACCTTGTACCTTGGATGATTGAATGTAGAAGAGGACATCCAGTCAAAAAGGGATAGTCGGTAGGATTAGGAAGAGAGTTGGTAGGTTTAGAAAGAAGAGTGAGTATAGGATTTGGACCAAAAGTTCTTTAGAAATAGGGTTTTGGTTAGAGAGTGAATGTAAATGTCAGCACATGGGAAGAGTCAGTCACAATGATGAACTGGGGTAAATAGGTAGGAAAGCAGATATCAATAGAGACATTACGAAATCAGGCAAAGTATAAAGTGAGTGATAGGATTAGATATTTTCAACAGGGTTGAGGTCGAATATATAATCTTAGGAAGAAACAAATATGTAGTCACCAATAGGATTGACATTTGAGAGCATTAGGCAACCTGGACATGGATGTTTTTAGTAATCCATGCTCAATTTCAATTTAGGCTTTGGTACAATCATAAGTGTGAACTTTGCATTTTGTGTCCAGAATATTACTGTGATAAAATGTATATATAGATCAGGTGACATGAGTATTTCTTCCACCATTTCTGGGAGCAATATTTTGAAGATGTATAAATTAGTATTGGGGGTACAAAGAGGTGTACCCTGTGTCTATGAATATAGAGATAATGCATGAATAGACCATACTGTGAATAAATAATATAACTGGTTCCACTTTAAATAATGGATTGAATTGATATCTGAAAATATATAAGAAATCTTATATTGATACACAATCATTCATTTCAACCAGTTATACATCTAATGGTAATATTAGTGTTATGGTTTATCATGAAGTGTGTGTGAGTTTTGATTCAAAAGTGATTATGGAAATCGAAAATAATGTGTTTGGAAAGAAGTTTCATGAAAAGACCAGTCAAGAAACATGGAGGAATGCATGTATTCTGAAGCAGGAAGTGATTGAAAGTGAAACAAATGCCTATAAATTTGTGAACTTGTGGATGAAATATATATCCTATGATGTGCATAAACTGAAGAAATAGTAATGTACCAGTGTTGAATAAAAATGAACGTCAAAATACACATCATGTCCCATAGGAATCTACTTGCATTGATGTTAAACTGGGTCAGTTACTGTAGAAATATTGGGATATGTATGCACCATTCACTAAAGTTTGTTGTCAGTACTAGGAACCAAACATGTATTTCAGGTGGATGAATATTTCTGAGAATAATCTTGTGAAAAGTTGATTATAAATCCACATACATGAAATTGAATGTATTTAGGGAGTACATAATAAGACACATATATTTCATATTTTGAAAAATCTGAAGAGTGTATATATATATATATACACACACACACACACACACACAGACATTAAAAAGTAGCAATATATATGCCAATCGAAATTCATCATGAAATATACATCATCCACAAATCCAAAAATATTCATTTTACTGAACATGGATTTATGTATCATGTTGTTCAAGTAGGAAGCTCACCCTTAGATTAAATTTTCAATTCCAACAGCTTTTAGGAGGAGTGATCTCTTCTTACAATTTGTATCTGCCAAGTCAGCCATCTCACAAGAATGTACGTGTGATACCAGGTAGGATTCTATATGTGCATATAAAAATAACTGTGCTGAATAGGCTACAGAGAAAGGGAGACAGGAATTTACATACGTGTTAACTTTAAAAACTCATGGAGAATTATTACAATGAAAATTTGACTAGATTTATAACACATACCCTTGATAAAGCAAAAGGCAAGTCCAAGTGTTCACCATGCCTCCTATTAACTGCTGTATTTCTATTCTTTAGGGTTATTTTTCTCCATCATATTAGGGTTAGTAGTCAGAGTCTAGTAGGGTATGTGTTAGTGTCAGAGATTCAGTATTTTGAATGGAAAATAGGAAAATGAATCCAATGTGTATGCAAATATATGCTACACAAATATCTTCACACTCTCATCCAGAACAATGCCTTGACATTACCTTCGCCCCAAGTAACACACAATTAGAGGAGATGAGTTAGAAAATCTGTGAATACATATCTGGAATGGAAAATGCTCAGGAGTTCACAACCTTGCAGGTGGTAGAGGAGATTCCAAAAGTAAGGGACAGGGTAAACACTCCACAAACATGGAGCTCTGCTGGCCTAATGACTTCTTGAGAAACTGCCTCTGAGGTTGGGCACTTGAAATATGCTCTGTAATTTATTGGTTTGTGATTTTAAGCAAATTAATGAATTTCTGTAAACCCTGATTTCATCTTTTCATATAGGAAAATGAGATAATAATACCTTTCTCAATATTGTAATGAGAGCTTGGTATAATATTATGCGTTAATGTTTTCAGTATAATAGATGCATATTGATTGCTAATTTCTCATCCCTTCTTGGAAACACTAAGGAAAGTTCACTTTTCTTCTTTATTCAAGATTTCCTACATTCTGTTGCCTTATAGATGTTGTTCTAAGGAAAATATTAAGTTCAGTGATTGTGATATTATAAGTTCTTATAAACCAATTTTTTCCATTGGTAAAGGAAAATTAAATTATAAATTACTATGAAAAACTTTCTTTAATCTTTGTTTTTCAAATTCAAAATATAATAATTTTAGAAGAGGATAAGTTTCATGTATATAGTATTAAAATTCAGTTCTTTGATGCATATTCTACCACTAAAGGCAACAAGTGCTACTATTCTTCATTTTTTGGTTGTAGAAATAAATAGCTTTACTTAGTTTATTTATTTTTAAATTTTACAGCTTTATTTATTTTTATGTGATGCTGAAGATCGAACACAGTTCCACACTCATGCTAGGCAAACACTTTACCACTGAGCTACAACCACAGTTCTCAAAACTTTTATTAACCAATTAGTATTTGACAATTTTCTGCATTCCATATACTTGGTTAAAGATCACAGATTCTAGAGACAAGCAGAAAAGAGTATCCCAACTCAGCTAATCATTGGATGGATTATATTGAACAATTTATGTAATATCGTGCCTTTGTTTCCTCATCTTTAAAACCTGATAATAGGGCCGCCGGCGGGCCGGGCCCGCGCACAGCGCCCGCATGTACAACATGATGGAGACGGAGCTGAAGCCGCCGGGCCCGCAGCAAACTTCGGGGGGCGGCGGCTGCGGCTGCAACTCCACCGCGGCGGCGGTGGGCGGCAACCAGAAGAACAGCCCGGACCGCGTTAAGCGGCCCATGAACGCCTTCATGGTGTGGTCCCGCGGGCAGCGGCGCAAGATGGCCCAGGAGAACCCCAAGATGCACAACTCGGAGATCAGCAAGCGCCTGGGCGCGGAGTGGAAACTTTTGTCGGAGACGGAGAAGCGGCCGTTCATCGACGAGGCCAAGCGACTGCGAGCGCTGCACATGAAGGAGCACCCGGATTATAAATACCGGCCCCGGCGGAAAACCAAGACGCTCATGAAGAAGGATAAGTACACGCTGCCTGGCGGGCTGTTGGCCCCCGGCGGCAACAGCATGGCGAGCGGGGTTGGGGTGGGCGCCGGCCTGGGCGCGGGCGTGAATCAGCGCATGGACAGTTACGCGCACATGAACGGCTGGAGCAACGGCAGCTACAGCATGATGCAGGACCAGCTGGGCTATCCCCAGCACCCGGGCCTCAACGCGCACGGCGCCGCGCAGATGCAGCCCATGCACCGCTACGACGTGAGCGCTCTGCGGTACAACTCCATGACCAGCTCGCAGACCTACATGAACGGCTCGCCCACCTACAGTATGTCCTACTCGCAGCAGGGCACCCCTGGCATGGCGCTTGGCTCCATGGGCTCGGTGGTCAAGTCCGAGGCCAGTTCTAGCCCCCCTGAGGTTACCTCTTCCTCCCACTCCAGGGCGCCCTGCCAGGCCGGGGACCTCCGGGACATGATCAGCATGTACCTCCCCGGCGCCGAGGTGCCGGAGCCCGCCGCCCCCAGCCGACTTCACACGTCCCAGCACTACCAGAGCGGCCCGGTGCCCGGCACAGCCATTAACTGCACACTGCCCCTCTCGCACATGTGAGGGCTGGACAGCAAACTGGAAAGGGGAGAAACTTTCAAAGAAAAACAAGGGAAATGGGAGGGGTGCAAAAAAGGAGAGTTAGAAACAGTATGGAGAATAACCTGGTACGCTCAAAAGAAAAAAAAAAAATCTCTTCACCCACAGCAAATGACAGCTGCAAAAGAGAACACCAATCCCATCCAAACTCACGCAAAAACCGCGATGCTGACAAGAAAACTTTTATGAGAGATCCTGGACTTCTTTTTGGGGGACTATTTTTGTACAGAGAAAACCGGGGGTGGGGGGGTGGGGGGGGATTGGACCTTGTATAGATCTGGAGGAAAGAAAACTACGCAAAACTTTTTAAAAGTTCTAGTGGTACGGTAGGAGCTTTGCAGGAAGTTTGCAAAAGTCTTTACCAATAATATTTAGAGCTAGTCTCCAAGCGACGAAAAAAAAGTTTTAATATTTGCAAGCAACTTTTGTACAGTATTTATCGAGATAAACATGGCAATCAAAATGTCCATTGTTTATAAGCTGAGAATTTGCCAATATTTTTCAAGGAGAGGCTTCTTGGTGAATTTTGATTCTGCAGCTGAAATTTAGGACAGTTGCAAACGTGGAATGAAGAAAATTATTCAGATTTGGACATTTTAATAGTTTAAAATTGTACAAAAGGAAAAAAATAGAACAAGTACTGGCAAAACCATCCCTGTGGTCTTGTTGAAAGGGCAAAAGTTTTAGATTGTACTAAATTTTTTAACTTACTGTTAAAAGCAAAAAAAAAAAAAAAAAAAATGGCCATGCAGGTTGACATCGTTGGTAATTTATAATAGCTTTTGTTCAATCCCACCTTTCCATTTTGTTCAGATAAAAAAATGAAATTACTGTGTTTGAAATATTTTCTTATGGTTTGTAATATTTCTGTAAATTTATTGTGATATTTTAAGGTTCCTCCCCTCTTTATTTTCCGTAGTTGTATTTTAAAAGATTCGGCTCTGTATTATTTGAATCAGTCTGCCGAGAATCCATGTATATATTTGAACTAATACCATCCTTATAACAGGTACATTTTCAACTTAAGTTTTTACTCCATTATGCACAGTTTGAGATAAATAAATTTTTGAAATATGGACACTGAAAAAAAAAAAACCTGATAATAAAATTCTTATCTCAAAGGGTGGTTTTGTGATTAATAATTAATTATTTCATGTTAATAACATACTTAGAACATGTAGGTATTATTTGTTGATACATATTTCCTATGAGTAAATGCTATCATGAATTGTTAAATATTCACAATATTCCTTTGAAGCAAGTACTCCTACTACCATTTTTTATGGTGAGGTATTTGAAGTTCAGGAACTTTAGTAGATTTTATAAATGCAGAAAATTAGCAAAGAAGACTTCAGAGCCTGGTTTCTTAATCACCTAAATTACTCCATATTTATTATAACAAAACCTGATCTATGCTCTTATCTATTATATATCTATTATATACATCCCTGTATATTCAACTATACAAAATTATATTATATTTTAAATACATCTCAAACTCCTTATTAGCTAAGGTTATCTTTATCAATACTCTTAATTCAGGCTCATATGTCATGCTACATTTTTGATAAGTATACCTGAAGGCCTATGTGTTAAAGGTTATTTGCAATACTGTGCTGCTATTGAGAGGTGGTGGAACTTTTAAGAAGTGGTGCTTAGTGGAAGAAAGTTAGGTCACTGTGCTTTATGTTGTGAAGGGGAACCCATCTGCTTCCTCTCTCTGCTTCTAGCCACTATGAGGTGAGCAGCTTCCTCAGCCATGCACTCCCCATCATGATAAGCTATTTTGACCCAGGTTCCAAACCAATGATCCAATGAACCATAGGCTGAAGCCTCCATATCTGTGTACCTTCCTTTTTTTTTTTTTTTGATTTATCACAAGCATATGCTAAAACAGTGGAAAGCTGATTGACACACCAGGTCAGTTATCTACCATTATGTATAAGAAGGAGAGTGGAGTAAAATTTGAATATGGAGCCTAATGGAAATGCTGGTTTCATAAGAATTAGCTTCAAGACACTCTTTTATCTTTTTATCGCCAAAAATTCAATTGTATTCATAAATATAGAGAATAGTATAATGGACTCGCCTGGGCAATTATCAACTTATAGCTAATATTATTTAACCATATTTTCCAGTCCTTTCAAATTATTTTTGAGGTACATTTCAAATAGCATAGCATTTCATCCATAATAATTTCAGTACAAAATAGTGGCACTTTAACAAAACTTAACTGCAATTCCAATTCCATGCATAAAACAATAAAAACTGCAGAATTATAAACAAATTTCAAGTCAGTATCCACATGTCCCTGATGGTCTTACATTATTTTAAAATATTTGTTTTATGCCACATATAGAAAAATCAAGTTTTGAGATTAGTTTCATTAAATCTACCTATATTTTCCTTTTCATTTCTTATGTAAGAAAGTAGAAATTTTTGTCTTGTAAAATGGCCTATATTCTGAATTTTTATCTTACTTTTTTTTACTGCAACTTGAGTATCACTTAATTAGTTTTATGAGCATTGCATAACTTGCAAACTTAGACATTCAATCTAGATGCTTGATTATATTGATTTTATTATATTTGATTTTTTCATAATAAACATCTTTTTAATAATTTAATATTATAATGTTGAATTATAATTTATCTAATGCTGCCCAGAGTAATTTTGAATTGAACTAAAATTAAATTACTTTTATTTAGGAAAATATATTTACATATTTTTAGATTTCTATTTGGAGTAATTCAGGATTCTGCATTTTGGGTTGTTTTCATCAGTATGATATTTAATTAAAGAAATTTTCATATTCTATGTCAGCTGTGCGTCCCTCATGATCCATTTGTGAATTTTTCTGGGTATATCACATACATATTTCAGCAAGAACAGTATTAATCTCTCTTCTTTTGCAAAGTACCAGCGTTCTTTACTAAACTCACTACCCACTGCTTTCTGTAGTCTCTGTTTATTTGAAGACAAGTAAATACTAAATGTTTAACTATGAAAGGAGATTAACACTCTTAAGGGATTTGGAGCATGGAGTGAATATATTGGGGTGCTTAGTTTTACCTCTCATTAGACAAGCAAACATATAAAAACTGGAAGAAAATTATATCTAGTTCCTTTTCCTATATTTTCCCTTGGGAATGAGAGTTTCACTGGAGCTTGCAACAGCACTGGCATGCTCTCAAGTCCTGCTTAATGTATGGGAAGGCATATTTTCATGATTTCTCTAAGAAAGGGAGAAAGATGCATACTGCCATCTTTCTAACACCCAAATCACACACATGGAGTCACCTTATCTCAGGGAAATTTCCACCATGACAGAACAAAGGGGACTAAAAATTTAACAGAAAACTAGGGGCTAAAATATCCAGCAATTTAGAGCCTGATCTCAATGCCTTGAATTACAATTCAAAGTACACAGAAAGCAGTTCAGAATGCAGGATGTATTCCATTCAGCTCACTGCCAGAAATAAATTGTTGCAGTGTGTGTTAATCAAAGCATCCAGAGTGACTCAAGGATGCACTGGAGTAGAGGGCATCACAGTAGTTTGTTTAGGCATCAGAAAAACAACCCTAGCCATATTTTCAAGGCCAGGTAGTTGAATCACATTTTGTAAAACTCCATTGAAAACCTAAACTTTATTGTTGAGTATTTAAAATTATTTTAGGACTGGGACTTTTCTAACAATAAAGTTTTAAGTAACATAACAAATAACTTGTTCCCAATAGGAATACATGTAGCAGAGGTGAATAAAAATATTCACGTTTTTCTCTTTGGTGGAGGCACAAATTACTGAGGTTCTGAAATAAACAGAGGTGTGAATAAGAACACACTTATACTAAACATAAACATATAAACAATTATAAAACATTTTATATTCTATATTATAAATTATAAAAAATAAACAGTATTATTAATAAGTAATATAAAATAGGTAACATTGATGTTCTTATGCAAATATCTGAAATCGT
This sequence comes from Marmota monax, assembly GCF_021218885.2. Taxonomy (NCBI): domain Eukaryota; kingdom Metazoa; phylum Chordata; class Mammalia; order Rodentia; family Sciuridae; genus Marmota; species Marmota monax. The sequence goes on from NW_026694555.1 coordinate 29,635, forward strand.
TTACATACATTACAAAATATTTCTAAAAATACCATTAAAAATTGGAAAGCCATCTGAATGATATTTATACAGGATGGTCACTGACCACTGACTATGGTAGGGTAAATTCCTTTGCCATTTTTCGTTATCACATTCAAAGCTTTAATAGTAATTGAATCTAAAGTGATTTTCTGTTAATGAAATATGAGACCTTAGATAAATTATAATTTCCTTCTGAATATATGGAAACTTGGAGAATTATTTCTGTCAGGTCAGTGGTGGTGACTTAGGTACAAAGTACCAAGCAGCTCCCACGTGCAAAAGAAACATCAATCAGGCACCAAGGGAACTGCCTGTCAATCAGCAGGGTCTCCTGGCCAATCCTGGATCTCAGCCAGTTCCCCCAACCAACTTCAGTGGGATAAGGAACTCTAAAAACCCCTTTTCCTGTCCCAGTCTCTTCCCTTCCTGTTGTAAGCCCCATAAAAGTCCAGTCCAGTAGAGCCCCTATGCGGTTTCTCCTCAAACCCTCTTCCTTTCCGTTCTGATAGAGTTCCACCTGGGAGTGGAATCTCAATAAAGCCTCATTCAGCAGCCTCTTTAGATTTGCCTCCTTTTTGTTGCTGCTGTTGCCTGACCTTAAAATTTCCATGATTAATTTTATATATTTGCCAATTTTACATTTAGGCCTAGATCTAAAGCATTCAATATTTCTATATTTTACACTTTTATTAGAGATTGCTAGGTTAAACCCTAATTAGAAAAAATGTTTTAGGTGAAAGATAATTGTTCATGATCTGACTCTTCTCCTATAAGATTGTGCTAGAAAAGCCCTAGGCAAACTTTCATAATGTATCAATTTAATAATAAAATTTCTAATAATCAACTTTATTTGTTCATTAATCGTTACATTCCTTCATTTTATATGTGGAATAATGGATTAAAATTCTACTATAGCTACTGATATTTTGATGTATACAATGTAAACTCCCCTCAATATCATAAAGTCTATATATGACAAACCAAAATCTATCATCATAGTGAGTGGAGAAAAACGTAAAACATTTTCTCTAAAATCAAGAACAAGACAAGTGTATCCACTCTCACCTTTCTTATTCAATATTGTTCTTGAAACTCTAGCAGAGCAATCAGGCAAGAGAAGGAAATTAAAGGAACACCAATAGGAAAAGCAGTAGTCAAGTTATTTCTGTTTGTTTATTACATAATACTATACTTCAAAGACTCAACAAACACCACCAGAATACTGTATCTAGGTGGATTTAGATAAAAGTTTCAGTAAACAAGATTAACATAGAAAAATCAATAGCTTTTCTATACTTCAATAATGATTCTGCTGAGAAAGAAATCAGGAAAACAACTCCATTCACAATAGACTCAAAAACCTAAAATCCTTGGAATAAATCTAACAAAGAAGGTGAAAGAACTGTGCAGTGAATATTATCACTGAAGAAAACAAATTGAAGGAGACCTTAGAATATGGCAATACTTCCCATGTTCTTGGATTGGCAGAATTAATATTGTCAAAATGGCATGTTCCCAAAAGCTATATACAGATTTATCATAATGCCCATCAAAATTCCACAGCTATTCTTCACAGAAATATAAAAGACCAATCTTAAATTTCATATGGCAAAATAAAAGAACTAGAATAGCCAAAGCAATTCTAAGCAGTAAGAGTAATGCTCGGGAGTCACAATAACTGATATGAAATTATACATTATTATGCTATATTATACTATACAAAGACAACATGGTATTGGCATGAAAACAGTCATGAAATGGAATAGAAAACAGATAGATAAATCCACCTAGATACACTCATCTGATCCTTGACAAAGATGCCAAAAATATTAAGTGGGTGAAAAGAGAGCCTTTTTAACAAATTGTGCTGGGAAAACCCATAGGAGAAGGAAACTAGATCCCAATCTTTCACCTTACACAAAAGTCAATTCAAAGTGAATCAAAGATCTAGGAGTTAACACTCTAATTGCTAGGAACAAAAACAAAAACAAAAATCTCACACCTTAAGAGTCAATTCTCCAATATATTAGTGCAAGTATTGAATTCCTTAACAAGACTTCTAAAGTTCAAGAAATAAAACCAAGAATCAATAAGTGGGATGGCATCTAATTAAAAATCTGCTTCACAGCAAAAGAAACAAGAATGTTCAGAGAATATACAAATGGGAGAAAATCTTTGGCAACTCCTCCTCTGATGGGATATTTATGTGGAGAATATATAAAGGACTCAAAACCTTAACACCAGAAAAACAAATAACCTAATAAATAAGCAGCCAAATTAACTATATGGATATTTATCAAGAAAGAAAGAAAAAAGAAAAGAGAGAAAGAAATACAAGTGGCTAGAAAATGTATGAAAAACTGTTCAACATTCCTAGCAAACTGTGAAATGCAAATCAAAATTATACTGAGAGTTTACCTCACTCCAATTAGAATGTCAATCCAGAATAGAAATAATAATAAATGCTGTCTAGGATATGTGGGAAAAGGTACACTCTTGGTAGACTGTAAATTAGTAGGACTAATTTGGAAAGCAGTATCGAGATTCCTCAAAAGACCACATATGATACAAACATAAAACCTAGCTATCCCACCCTTACATATTTATACAAAAGAACTAAAAGCAACATACTACAGTGATATATACATACCAATGTTTATAGCAAGACAATTCACAATAGTTGAGCTATGAAAGCAGTTCAGGTGCCCATCAATAGACATGAATAAAGAAAATGTGGTGTCTATTCACAAAGGAGTTTTAATCAGCCAGAAAGAAGAATGAAATTATGTCATTTTCTGGTAAATGGATGAAACTGAAGAACATTATACTAAGGGACTCAGGAAATCAAATATCTCTCATATGGAAGCTAAAAAGAGAGGATAAAAAGGAGATCTCATAAAAGCAGTAAGGAGATCAACAGAATAAAGCATAGAGTATAAAAAGTTCTTGAGAATATAATTGTGCAAAACACCAAAACAGGAATAAAAATGATTATTTATAAATTTATTATTATTATTTATAAATTACTTATAAATTTATTTATAAATTATTTATAAATTTATTGATGGATCATCAGAAATAAATTTTCTAAAATGGGAATTAAATAAATTTAAATTAATTAACACATCTCAATGTCTGAAAGTCAAATCTTTGTTCTGCATAGATATTAAAGAAGAAAAATTATTGAAAATTACTGTAATTAGCCAACTGTGATTCATAGTGTTTCTACAATTTTTGGAGTTATCCCTCAAGTTACTTGAGGTTAATTAAATTGCAAGAAATTGTCTATTAAAGATAGAATGAAATAGACTTTTTAAAAGAAGGGTCACCATTGTATTTTGTCAAAACTGAAGTTTTCCAACTAACACAGAAAAGAAAATATTTTTTTTTAAACTGAAAGCATTTAAAATATTAAAACACCTCTATCACTGAAAGGAAAATAATAGATGTCCCTCTACATGTTTCAATTTTTGTGCATGATGCATTTTATAAAATATTTTTTTTTACTTTTTCTGCTAATAATTGATACTCACAGGCTAAACTGATAATCTGTCCACTAATAAATATTGTACTCATTGTATTAAGCAAATATTGAGAATGTTGTTAAATTTTTTGTAGAGTCTGCACAGGAATCCCACTGGTAACTTTTCTTATTAAAAACACTTTCATCTTTTACTTACATACCCATACATCCCTCTACAAAATGTGCTAAAAATATTCCAATAATCTTTGCAAAAAATATTCTTTGATCATGGTTGTCTTTACTTACCTACATTATTAATTATTACAATATAATTACATCAAAACCATTTACACTTTCAATTTCAAATTGTATTACATCATAATTAACCCATATGGAGGAGAAGGTAATTAATTTTTCAGGAAACAATTTCAGTGCATAAAGTTAAATATCAATTAATGTGCATATTAAATTGCCAGTAGATTTTTAAAAATTAATTTGTTCTCAATCTTTCAGAGCAGTAGAAATTTCATCAGTGTTGTCTCAATGTCAAGTAATTCACAAGTAAAACACAGAGTGAATTTAATTACAATAATCACTAAGAGTATAATTATGATTCTATTTAACATTTCTTATTTGAGTCTTCAATCTTAATTTTTAAGCTATAATCACAAACATCCTTAAATATACTGATTTTTCTAAATATAAAATAGTGCTTTAAAATATATTATTTAGGGGGATATGTAGGATGTACATCTCATTCTTCAGAAAAAATACAGTCTGTGGTGTCAGAATAGTATAGCCAATTCATAGTATAACCAGTGATATTCATAAAAACACAGAATAGTCTGTCTCCTAAAGGACAGACTGCTAACAAATTTACCCAAGTTCCCCCAAATGTAATATAATATAAAATATGCTTTCTAATGTTGATAGCAATGTAGACAAAACTAACAACTGCAATATCTCCCCTCTTTATAGTTCTTATGAAAACTTATATAAGCATTAGCTATCTTGATAAACATGCTTTCCATATATTGTAAAGTTCATTATTTACTTAAATATGGATTAAGAGTAGTGTTTTCTTTTCTTTTAGTCTAAGGTAAAATTGATTGCATTTCAAACCATCTTTAGTTTCTATGTAGCTGATAAAGTTATTTTTATATGCTTTAATGTAGCATGACAAATGCAAAACAAAAAAGTGGTTATTCTAATAGTCATTAGAATTGTTGAGAAATATTTATTATGATTTTTAATATGTTTTAATAGAAATTGTTCACTGTGAAAATAACATTTTCTAGATTGGGGAATAGAAATATAACTTTCATTTTTTTAAGATATATAGAGGATAAAAATCATTGTTTGAATACTAACAGAGAAAAATTCAATCCACATTTATTGCTGGATATTTGAAGTTTCCATGTGGTTTATACTAAAAGAATTAATCAAATTTTGGTGTATAGTGGTTTATAACACCTAGAAAAATCTAGTTTTTTCAATTTTCAAAAAATTGCTCAATGTAGAGTTTCCAAAACAATTTTCTATTTCAGATTCTTTTCTTTTTCATCTCCTGTACTAACTTTAATCACATTTTCAACATGCAGCCAAGAATGAAGCTTTGACAGTAAGTAGTAAATTTACACAGTCAAGCATTGTCAATTTTCTGCAGTCACAACACTGAGATAAGATGAGAGAGTTAGATATTTTCTTTCTTGTACCTTTCTTGACTTAAAAGCAATGAAAACTATTACAAAGATTTGGCCATACCTCAAATTCATTTTCCATAAATCTCTTGAAATTATTGCATTTACTTTTGCTTGGTGTATGGCAAACAAAACCAACTTAGTTCTTCAACTTAATTTCTAAATGCAGAATTTTAAGAATCACAGTGATGACAAAATTGGTACATTTCATCATAATACACCTGCTTATGAGAACAGACGTGAACATTAAAAAGAATTCACATTTAACATGGATCATTTGCCACATGGACAAACACTTCTGGTTCATTCAGAGCCAAAATGCTTATATGGTTCCAGAGGGACTCCTTGGCAGAATTTGCTGATTATTCATTAAACAGTTGAACACGTATAGACGTTATTTATCTTATAAAGCTTATCCACAGAAAAACAGACACAAAAATGAGGTAAATACTATGGGCAAGATTGTGGTTCTTGGAAAAAAGCTAAAAGCCAAAATATATGTTTGGTAAGCTTTTCCTCCTAAGCATGTTTCAAAAGATGAAAATACTAAGAGCTGTAAGGCCACAAAGCTTAACACACATGCGTCTTGTCCTCCAGGGAAATGCAGGGCACTCTGCTGCACTGCAAAATCTGATCTTTCCCAACAGGCATTGCCAGCAACACTGCAGCTATCTTTGTCATAGTGGAGACAATGCTTTGATCATTCCCTCTTTTAAATGTGATCTTTGTTCCAAGGCCAGCTGTTTGTTTACATTACTCATGGAATGACACTTTACGCAACCTTATGTCTCTCACTACCTGCCTTTAAGCTACAGTAATTAACATCAACTCTCTATGAGAATGAGTTGAATTATCTTTCTAAGAAGTCTGTAGTTATAGTTCTCTCAGCTAATCAGAATTTGATCAGAAAACAAATCAAATTCTGACAAAGGGTAAATTCATCCCATTTTCCCCCTTTTCTTCCCCATTCAAATGATCATATTTAGGCACTTAAAACAGGAATGGTATCACACTCTTCTATTGGCCATTCAGTCAGGCTCCAGCTGCAGTTTCTCTGCGTGCCTCTGTAAAGTGCCACTGAAGGTATTCTAAGCTTGAAGCAGAGGCTAAATTTTGGTGGGAGTATTTTGTGGAGGAATCAATATCTTCTCCTTCATTTGTCAATGTTGTGATTCAAGTTCTTAAAAAGTTGAGAATTTTGCTAGTCCCTTCTCCATCTGAGCATATTGCTCTTTAAGCCTCTCCATGGTTCTTCTGTGTTTTTCATCCACCTCAGCCTGACTGTGGGGTTGTTCTTTCATGAAATCCTCCCACTGGAGTTGATGCTGTTTCTCAGTAGCTATTAAGTGGTCATGATAACATCTTTCTTCATTCCTGTTCCCTCTGCTAGAGTCTACAGACGGAGTCATTAGATGCTTGCAATCTCTGGAGAACTTCTTTCAAGTTGTCCTGCATCATTTGTCTGCATTTGGGAAGAGTATGTTCATTTGTTTCATGGATTATATTCTTCCAATTTTCAAGAACACACATTCGTCAGCAAAGACCACATTAATAATTTGAAGAAAAACGTGGTCTTAGCAAAGACCAAGTTTTTCTTCAAATTATTTTACAAAATAATAACGAGTTTCACCTTGAATAACTGATCTGTAATCCAAAAGCCTTGAATGAATTTCTCCAAGATCCTTGATAATGGTAGTGCTGAGCCCGCAGTCCCCAGTGAGTCCCTTTTCTTGCCACCGCCGCCGCCAGGGGCAACCTCACAACCCACAAGGGTCTCTGTCCCTCCTCCACATATCCCGACTGGCCACTATTTCAGATTCTTAAGAACAAAATGCTCTTTCATGGTCAGACTGTGGAGTGACATCAATTACTTGGAGCACAGAATTTGTTTTCTGAATATAGTTAGGAGACCAAAACTTTCCAGAGCAAAGAATATCAGAAAAGTTTAGGGGATTCACAGAGAAAAAGGGTTTGTGGCCTGGTCAAGAATTCTAAGGAAACCACAAATTGACTAAGAAAAAACCCCAAATAATTATGTATCAATCTCCAAATGATTAAATTATTTCTTGACTATCAAGGCAAGATTTTTTTGTTAAGAGTAGCAATGGGTGTTCCTTAGCAGAAACAGACAAAGAGAATAAAATAAATAGTTTCATTTTTTCCTAATCTGCTTTTCATTAGCCAAACATCCAAGCCCATTGCAAAATTAATCAATAATGTGGGATTCTGGTTAGATGATTACACAGAAGAGATGAGGAGGCTGAGTAGCACAGCATGTGAGGTACCATGTTTCAGTAACAGTGCCTTCTCTATACAGGAAGGGCTACTTCAAATACCTGGGAGATAGAGATGACTAAAGCACTATTATAAGACAGCTACCTATATTTTAATTTTAAACTTTCTTTCTCATTTGCTGATGACCAATGTCCTCTATTCTTAGTTACAGCCTCATATTTTAGTCTCACAGCCTTGCCTTTTTATAGTTTAAAAAATGGGAAAGAATCAAAGCAGTGGCAGTTAGCACAACACATTGCAAAAATAAAACACCATACTTATAGTGAAATATCAGAATAGCAATTGAAATTCTAGGGGAGTTTAGGGCAAGAGATATCCTGTAAGGGTCCCGCAAACGTCAGAGGAAGAGACCACCAAGAGACTGGCTCATGCAATCAGCAAAAGGGGATTTATTGAGGATCCAATCCAGCATGCTGGGGTTCCGTGCTCACTCAAGAAGGGAGAGCAGCCCAGAGCCCAGAGCAGAGGTTAAGCAGTGCTTAAGTACACTTTTTGGGGAGGGCGGGGGCTTTGCATACATCAGAACAAATCATCATGAGGTGCGGGAAAATTGAACAACAACTCTCATACATGATTAGCACATTCATTGGCGGGAACAGGTCAAGCGGGGGTGATTGGTCACTCCTAAGCGGAGTACACATTCAAACTGATTGGTTTGGGCCCTGAATGCCTACGTGCCAAGCTACACAGGGTCCTAGGTTATTAAACAACTAAATGGTCAGTGGGGCATTGTCTTAACTGCCTCAGGAATTTCAGGTTCTGTGTGCAGTTCAGAAACTTTACAATACCTAGTCCTTTACTTTTTAACTCAGGCTTTGCAGCTTAGAAACTTTACCCTTTCAATCCTAAAGTTAACCCAACTTAAAAACTGTTCACCAAGACACAGGGATAGATATGGGGAAGGCACTAATTTGAGTAAAAAATCTAAAGTGAGTTATGGAGATCATTTTTGGACATATCAATTTTGGGCTTCATCCAAGTAGAAAACAATCTATATTGTCATAAAACAATGAGAACCATTCAAGGGAGCATGGGTAGCCCTGGGAGGAAATTCAGTGAAGAGAAAAGAGCAATGTCTTCAGCTGATGCTGACCTAGACAATCCCTTAGCTTTTTTCAAATCACTTTCTTCACATGGAAAATGAAATAATTATACTATTAACAAACTCTTCTTATTATATATCTAACAACTTATTTTAAATATTAAATAATAAGATAGATACAATTAATTTATGGGTGTCAATTTTGTATCTTGCTATTTTGCTGAATTGATTTGTGAGTTTGTCAGAGAGTGAAGCTTAACATAGCAGCCTGGCCTAGACACCCCTTCCCTGCAGGAACTCGGGGAAAAGGACTATGACTCATACTTCTTGCTAGAGTTTATAGAGCACCACAGCAAGGTGTGCAAGGACCCCAGAATAGGGCACAAAGGGTGGGATATCATGGGAATTGCACACAGCTCTTAAGAATTGTGTCCCCAGAGGGCCAATGTTCTCATGCTGCGAACATGTTTTCTTTTCTCACCCTAATTACTTTGTGTTGGTAATTTTGCTGCTTAAAGGACCCCCAGGCATAGTGCTGAAGTGCTATGTACTGTGCAAAAGCACAATCAAGCTTCCATGTCCCTCCAAGAGGAAATATATATGTTAGAGAAGCCTCATTTGCACACAAGTTGCAGGATGTTGTCCTTGATTTCAGTATGAATGAATCAACAATCTGTATTAAGAAAGGAATCTTTAAACAGAAACAAATGTAGTTTTGTATCAATTGATTGACAAAAATGTGGCCAGAGAATCCCAGGAATCTGACCCTGTGTTTTCCCAGTAGCAACAGCTCCTATTACCTAACTTGGTATTCAGTGCAACATTGTGGAATGTAATGTAATTAATTCCAAGACCTGGAATCCACTGTATGTGTATGTGTAAGCAAAAATGGAAACCTTCCCTTACAAGTAGTTCAAGTAGGAGCCCCCAGGGTCACTTTCTTCCACCTCCCACTGATGTTTGCTTTTTCATAACCCCTCTTCTTGGCAGGTTACTTTCTAATTTTTCTAGATCCAGTCAACAAAACACCATTGTCCAGGGCCAGACAGCAAATCTGCACTGAAAGGTGGCAGGAAACCCACCTCCCAACATGTGGTGGCTGAAGAATAATGCCCCTGTCGTGCAAGAGCCAAGGCAGATTATCATCTAAAAGATGGAATATGACTCTCAACTGTGAATCTAAGACCTGGACACAAGAGACACTAGCTACTACCAGTGTGTGACCACCAATGGGGTGAAGATCATTATCACCATTGGAGTCTTCTATGTTCGGCTCAGTGAGTTGGGTCAGCAAAGGCATGTTGATTCATGGATAGGAATGCTCACAGCCACCAAGCAAGAGATTGGTTCGCTATTTGAAAATGAAATACACAAATCAACATGAGAGGAAGTCAATAAAACCATTCCCCAAAGACTTCCCCATTAAGCACAGTCCTGGCTTAACCTATTACCCATTTTCTAGTAATAACAGAAAATAGACACAGATGGAGTGGTCTACAAACATGGAGCCCAGAAAAGAATCCCAGACACCCAAGGTGAACTGGATCATTCAGTGTAAAGACCACATTTTAGCAGTTCAGGTGTCTATGGGGAGGCTGGCCACACTGCAGATGGCCAGGTGAGTGTTGGATTCTGTCACACGGGTCTCAGCTCACTTGCCAGAGTCTGCCAAGGTTTTGTAAAACTGCATGCACCTCCCTGCCCCATGCACACCTGGCCCAGCTGGGGCAAGAAGACAGAGTGCTTGTTACATGGGGTGAAGGAATTAAATGGCAAGAAAGAATGTATTCCTTTAGTCCCGGTTGTGGGAAGGTCCCACACTATGAATGCCCCAGGCCTGTCTTCCAAGACCACACCATTGTACACAATTAGTAAAACAAGTTTTGTGTGTGATGTTTAGATGAGGAGAGAGATGGAACAGCAGCAATTCCTGAAATAGCCCCCAAAGTATTCATATAAATAGAAACACCCCTTCTTTTGACGTTGTTTTTGTTGTTGTTGTTTTTGTTTTAATGATTTCTGACATCAAGGGGTGCCCTCATGAGCCAAGCAGAGCCCAAGGCATGAGGACAACTGGCCACAAAACAACCCATGGGTGCCCACCTTGTTTACCATCAGCATGACTTGAAAGCAGTATGTATTTAGATATCTTTTCATGTCAGTGTATTTTAAATTTCCCTGGTAATCTCTTTCCTTCTTTCTGAACTTGTGCATACAGCATGTGACCATTCCTGCAGTTGTACTCTGGATCATGAAGTATTAATAAACTAGCTTTTTGCTTTATCCATTTAGGTCCAAATCATGGACCAAATCATCATTTCCAGTAAGTATCTGTTTTCCTCAAACCATTTTCTGATGCTCTGAGAGTTTAGATTATGTAAGAATCTAGGTTTTAAATCCAACAGACTCCTGTCTTTCCTGAAATTGCTAGAATTTGGCTGGTCATTACACAAGAATGGCAATGTGCTTGTTTAGGTTTGGGAAACTTTTACAGGAAAAAAATGTCATAATAATAAAAATTGTTAATTGCTTTCAGGGTCTTGATCTTTCAGGACAACTAGATGGGATATAAACATACACACCAGATTGCCAGGACCTCCAGGAGGAGCCTGGTATACAAAGGTGTTTGCAAGCAGGGAGGCAGTTCTTACTGTGAAATCCCAGCCCCAACTGTCTGCAGTTTATAATTCTATTTTTTTTAATTTTTTTTTTTCAGTGGTGGTGATACATCCCAGGGCATTGCACATAGCAGCATCTCTACTACTAAGCTACATGCCCAGCCCCTGCAGATGGAGTTTATAAAGAGTAGGCCACTCTCTACTGCCAGGGTCTCAAGCCCACCTTATAAATGAAGAGGCTGAGGCACACAGCCAGGGTCCCATCCCCTTAGCCAGCTGCTGACTTAATCTGGCTTTGGACTTGGGCCTCTTTCTTCCAACACAATGGAAGACCCATTGCCACTGGATTAGGAGTTCTCCTCTGAACTGCAAATGCTGTCATTATGTACAGGGAGAATTACTTATTTTATTGTCAGTTTTTGAGAAAAGGAAAGACTCAGTCTCCTTCATTTCCCATGCAGCCACATGGGAAGCAGCCACACTGCTCAGCCATTCTGAGCAGTGGCATGAACACTGTGTTGTTGATAAACTGCTCAGTCTGTGCTGGTTTCTGTTTCCCTGGGGCCTCCACAGGGTGGTGTGCTGTGGGGCAATGTTGGGAGTGCGGGCAGCCTACTTGAGAAGGTCTCTGCTGAAGTATAGTGCTGGAACAAATCCTTAATGATTATTCCTACAAAGGATGATTAGCCAGAGAAGTTGCATCAAGCACATACTGATGGGCTTTGGGGAAAGCATAGATCCTTCAGAAGTTATTGCTTTTTCTGTAATTTATGTCTTATATATTTTATGATGATTATATTTTATTTATTATTATATTATAAATATATAGTAGGGACTAGGGATGTAGCTTAGTATACAGTACTTGCCTAGCACATGTGAGGCTGTGGGTTCAATCCCTAGCATTGCAAAATAAATAAAAATAACAAATACTATTATAAATATATACTCTTACAATTTATATATAATTTATTATATAAGTGTGAAATATTTTCATAGACATGATACATTACACATTTATATAATTAAATATTTGTATAAAATACTTCACACCATTTTTATGTTAATTTCCTTCTCATTTTAAATTCTGGGTTAAATCAGCACATTCATGTAAATAATTTGGGCATTTGTGGTATGGCAAAAGCTTCTTCCCTTGTCAGAGTGAACCAGACCAAGGTGGGTTTTTGTGTGTGTGTGTTGGGGGGAATATCGTATATAAATGTACCTGGAGAAATATATCTTCTTATTTATTTTTGCTTTAGTAAATAAATGATATACATAGTTAGCAGTATGTATTTAGATATATTTTCATGTCAGTATATTTTAACTTTCCCTGGTAATCTCTTTCCCTCTTTCTGAACTTGTGCATACAGCATGTGACCATTCCTGTTGTGATTGGCATTTCCAATGTGCGCACCAACAGTGCTACACTGATTTCCCTAGCCATGTGCCTTGGGACCTAAGAATGAATTTCTCTAGGACAGATTCTGAAGAGTAAAACATACCAAGGCACACTATTCACCTTTTTTTAATATTTATTCTTTAGTTGTAGTTGGACACAATATCTTTAATTTATTTATTTATTATTATGTGGTGCTGAGGATCGAACCCAGGGCCTTGCCTGTGCTAGGCAAGCGCTCTACTGCTGAGCCCCAGCCCCAGCCCACACAGTTCACCTTTGTACATGGTAGTCCTTATCCACAGCTTTGCTTTCTAAGGTTTCATTACCCTCAGTCAGCTACAGTATGAAAATATGAAATGGAAAATCCCAGAAATAATTCATAAGTTTTAAGCTATGTGCCATTCTGAGAAGCATGATGAAATCTCATGCCGTCCTGCTCCATCACCTGGAGTATGAATCATCCCTCTGTCCAGCATATCCACACTATATATGCTACCCACCCATTAGTCACTTTAGTTAGCTGTCTTGATTATTGCATTGAATATCATGGTGTCACAGTGCTTATGTTCAAGTAACCTGATTTTACTCAGTAAGAGTCCCATGGCATAAGAGAAGTGTTATTGGTGATTCAGATTTGCCAAAGAGAAGTGTGTCTTTTTTAAGTGAGTTTTTAAATATAGACAAAGCAAGAAACCACATTCACATAAATTTTATTATAGTATATTGTTATGTTCTTTTTTATTATTAGTTATTATCGTTAATCTTTTATTGTGCCCATTTATAAATAAACTTTATCACAGTATGTGTATAAAGGAAAAAACAGAATATATAGTTTGTGGTGCTATCAGTGGTGTATCAAATGAGGATGTGTACACAGTATATGTATGTGCATAATTTTAAAATAAATTCCTAGACCTTTTCCTAAAGCCCTTCCACCATTGTGTACTATACCACCTATAACATCATGGTTCTGGTCACTGCACATATTTGCCAATATTTGTGGTGGTTAGTCTTTATAAGTTTAGCTAGTCTCTGGATGTATTTCTCACAGATAAAGAGAAACTACTGTAATTAATACAGACAACAACTGTTCACAGGTTACTTTCCCACCACAACATAAGAAAACATGGTTCTCTTTATCTTCCATAAGTTGATTTCCAAATTCATTAATTTTGCCATTTTGAAGGATGAAATAATGTTATCTAACCTGCTTTATTCTCCATTTCCCCATTATTGGTGAGGTGGAGCCTGCGAATGAGAAGTTCTTGTCACTGATTGCTGGCATTTATCACTTACCTCATTGTATTCTCTGTCAATTTTCCCTTTATGTTGTTTCTTAATGATTTTAAATAATTATTCCTATCTTATTTCTTAGTCATATAGAAATTAAACTCTTTTATTATTTATAAATAATTTATGGGTTTTCTTATTATACCTCATTAAAAGAACACCCCAATTTCCCTGAAATATCCTGATGGTGTTTTGGTTAGAATTTTAATGAATATTATTTAAATTTGGTGAAAACACGAAATTTAAATTGAATTTTCCTATCAAGAAGCACTGCATGTTTTAAGACATTGTGATTTTCCTAATAATGTATTATGAGATATTTCAAATATAGGAAAACAGAAGGAATTTTATAGAGAACATCCATGTACCTGCCAGACACGTCCTAACATTTATTTACATTTTATTCTGCTAGCTTTCTTGCTTCTCTTTTTCACCTACTCCTCCATCCATACCATCAGTCCATCTTATTTCTCATTCATTTCACAACATGTTGCAATTATTTTACACTTACCCTAAAATAGTTCAGGATAGATATCATTAAGGAGTTTTATATTTGTTTCCTATTCCCATTTCTACTTGTTTAGTTCAAGTTTACATACAATGTAATATACAGTTTTCAATATCACCAATAAGAGCTTACAGGCCTCTACAGTAAACCCCTATCCCAGTACAGAACATTGGCATGCTAGAAAGTTCAGCAATAGAACTTCCCAGTCACTCCCCTTTCCATGCACCCACCATATTGTTTATTTTTTTTTCTTCATGGATGAGTTTTACCTATTCTCAAACTTACAGAAATGAATGCTTGCAGCCCATAGCTGTATAAGCCTGCTTCCTTCACTTAGCATGATGTTTTTGAGATTTATCTACACTGTAGGTGTGGCAGTGGGTTATTGCTGTTCATTGCCAAGTAGTTTCCATCTTGTAAACTTACCAGTGGGTTTATCCATCCTCCCATGGATGAACACCTAAGCACATTACAGACTTGGCTATTGAATACAGCTGCTATGGATATTCTCTTACAAGATTTTTGTGGACATGTGTTTTCATTTCTTCTAATGTTACCTAGGCATAGAATTATTGGGTTATGTGCATGATTTTTAAAGAAATTCTTAGATCTCTACTTAAAGTCCTCATACCACACTATGTGCTTCTACCAACAGCATTGAAAGCTCTGGTCCCTGCACATATTTGCTAACATTTCAGGTGGTCAGTCTCTTTAAGTTTAGCTACTCTCTTGGATGGTGGTCCAAGTGATTTTTATATCATTCTATCATCTTGTAAAAGTAATATTTATTAGTAATTTTTTATGTTCAAATTCAGGTCAAACATATCTAATGTGAAAATTCAAAATCTGAAATAAGATCCAAAACTCTTCGAGCCTCATGTCAGTACTCAAAAAGTTTAAGAATTTAGAGCATTTTTTAATTTTCAAATTAGATAGGCTCAACCTATAAAGTCTAGGCAAACATTCCAAAATCCAAAAAATCTTTCAAAGTCTGAAACACTTCAGTGGTAAGTACTTTGAATAAGGGATCTCAACATGTAAATGTATTTAAGACTATAAAGTTTCTTCTGAACACCATTCTGGCTGCATTTCCCTGCCACCAAACAGTTATTTGGGCTTTTTAAAGGTTTTATTGCTTCCTTATTTTTGTTGTATTATTTTTTCATTTAAAATTGTTCTAATTAGTTATATATGACAGTAGAATACATTTTGACACGTTATATACAAATGGTGCACAACTTCTCATTCCTCTGGCTGTACATGGTACAATTCTTTTAAATACTTTTTGCCTTGAATTCAGTTTTGAATAAATAACTATACCTACTTTCTTTTCATTTTCATTTGCCATGAATTTATTTTACTATCTTGTTCTACTTAAAAAACCAAAAACTCAAACAAAATCACGTTTTACATCCTGTATATGTAGGTCTCTGTTTATAGCATGTAACTAGATTTTTGGCGGGTGTTGGAGAGGAGTATTTTTCAATGTAAAATTCCACATAGGACGTGGTCATTTTATCTAATACTTAATGTTCAAATCTGTATACCAGTGCTGCTTTTAATTACAAATTTACTGCCTACAGACATGGGTTACCTCTTGTCACTAATACAGACCATCTCACAGTGGGCCTCTGTCCCACACCCTCCTGTTCCTGATGGTAAGCATCCACCCAGGACATAGTTCTGGGGTGAATTGCAGGTGGCCACCTCCCTTGTCACCAGGAATGGCCAGATTGCTCTCCACAGAGGCTGAGGGATTCAAGAGTCCTGCAGCAATGAGTGAATTATCATTTTCCGTGCCTCTTTCTAGAACATAATATTATCAGAACTGAAAATTTTTGCCAGTGTCTTGGGCCAAATGATAATTTTATATTAGATTAACCTGGTTAATTATGAGGTTGAACATCATCTTTTTTGTTTAATAGCCACTGAATTGTCTGTACACACAATGCCTGTCCTCATGATTTACAGATTCCCTGTTTGCAAAGTCACTTACTCACTATGGTTTATTTGGAAACTGAAAATCAACATTTGGGGTGTCATTCATGGATATGCACAGAGTGGTGAAAATTTGAGTCAGAACATTTATTTTCCCAGCTGAGGTTACACAGCAACACTTCTTGTCTTAGTTCTCAGATTATAAACAAGTACTATTTTTGTGGTCTATTTAGTGTCACATTTTTTTATATTTTTATGTTTTTTGTTGGTGATTTCCCTGGCTAAAGTGGCTCCCAGTCACAATGCCAAAGTGTTATCTAGCCTTCCAACGCCTGAGAAGTCTGGGATGTGCCTTAGAAGAAATATGTGTGTTTGACAAGCTTTGTTCAGACATGAATTATAATGCTGTTGGCTGTGACTTCAATGCTAACAAATCAATAATATATATATATGATACCTTTAAACAGAAACACATTAAACAGGCAGTGTATTGATAGGTAGAAGAAAATGTTCTGACTAGAGACTTGTAGAAAACTAACTCTGTATACCCAATATGAATGGTGGTTCCATTTCTGCTAATTCAGTATTTGAAATGACTTCATAGAAAATTACTACCAGAAATAACCAAAATAGACTGTTTTGTCAATTTTTTCCATTAGAATAGTTGTCTTCTTATTATTTTTTGAAAGAGTTTTAAAATGTTATCCAGATATAATCCTTTACATAGGTTTGCTCCATCTATAATTGAGTGTTTTATGCTGATAAAAGCTAGTATCCTTTTGTAATATTTCTCTATATACATGATCTAATACCTTGGCACCATCTAATGATGATCTCATCTGTATTATTAAATTCAACATCACTTTTGTTATAGGTAAAATTTCTACAGTGGGGGTCTGCCTATAGGTTTCTCTTTTGTTTTGTTTTGATCAGCAACCTGCCACCACAGCTGGAGGCAATTTAACTATAGCTTTTGATCCTGGACTGAAGTTTCAGCATTCTGATATTTAGTATATATTACAAACAGATAAGAGAAGATACCTCCACCTACTGCTAAGGGCTACATTGTTCCCCCTGCCTAGTTCATTATGTTGAAGTCCTATCCCAATGTGTCTTCCCTATTAGAAACAGCATTAGAACCCTGATGATATAGAATCTCTTTATAAAAGAGGAAGGAACATCAAATCTCCCCGGCCCACACCTATCATGTGAGGACTTAGCAAGAAGGCAGCCATTGGTAAGGCATGAAGAGAGCCCCTACCAGAACTAAATTGGACAGAACCTTGGACTTTCACCATCCAGAAGTATGAGAAATAAATTTGCATTGTTTCAGCCCTCCCACCTGTGGTATTGGTTATGGCACTGAGATGATAAAAAATACACCGGCCTTATTATTCTACCATTTTTCTAAATTTTCTGGACTGTTACTTGTCTTTCACTTTTCCATGTGAGTTTTATGTTTATATTTTATAGGAATTGCATAGAAGTATATTGTCCTACTGAGAGAATTGATGTTCTTTGTAGTTTATGGTTTCATGATTATTTTTCTCTTTCTCTTTCAAAAAAAATTGTATGATTTTCTCAAACATCTCCATATAGCATATCTTTTCTTATATATGTTGTAGGTAGATTATTGTTTCTGCTATTGATAACCTTTCCTTCCCACATTTTATTTTCAAGTTTTGTGTTGACAGTGGTTTAAAAACACATTGAATTTTAGATACTGACCTTGTATTCCACAACTTTGTTGAATTTTTTCGTCTCATTAACTTTATGTAATATCTTTTAGATTTTTTTCCTATGGGGAGAATAAAGTCTTCTACAAGTAATAGATATATGATTTGCTTTCTCTAAGCCTTAGCATTTATTTCTTCTTGTCTTATTGCTTGGAGTAAGATCTTGAGCATCTTCTCAAAGTATATATTTTTCTATTCTTCTGTACATAGTTTACATGTTTATTGGCACTAATAATGATAACCCTTCATTTTTATACTCAGTTTTCCAGATACAATCGTGAAAGTGTGAATTTTTCTGCTTTTGTGATGTTAACATTTTGTTATATAATACAGTTCCAATTTTTTAATAACTAGATTAAAACCCACTCAATCAGACCAAATTATTCTTCTGATGTCCTGCTGGATTCATTTACTGACTTTGTGCTGGTAGATGACTTTCTTAGAGTACCTCATTTATTTTTTAATTGACAGATAAAAACTAGACACATGCAAACACACACATATGTGTCTATAGATAATATATATGTAAAAGCTGGAGTTGTAACTCAGTAGTAGAGCAAGCACTTAAGTGTTCACAAGGCCCTTAGTTAATCACCAACACCAAAAAACAAAACACTCCCCACAAAATGCATATGCATTATCTCATATACTTTTCATGGTTTTGTGTTTGTGGTAAGAACACTAAAAGTCTACTCTTTCAGCCATTTTCAAATATATAATATATAGTTATTAACTATAGCTACCATGTTATACAGCAGATCTTTTGAACTTACTCCTTATTAATTTCCTAACTGAAATTCTGTGTCCACTGACCCACGTCTCCCCAGTCCACCACTCCTATCCCCTGGGACCACCAATTCTGCTCTCTGGCAAATGACTTTATCACACAAGGACCATCTTTGATCAGACACCCTGTAGTCTGAGACATCAGCTCATTGTCATCTTTCTGCAACCATGATTTTCTTTTATGATCACATTTCAGATTCACCTCTCCCTTATAATGGAGTGCTCATGACATGTTTGGAAGTTAACCAAAGTGAAGACAGAAGGAAAATAAGGAAATTAAGACACTGAATAATTCACAAGTTCTCTCTGTTTCATCCAGTCAATCCTATGCAGTGACTCCTCTCTGGTGCAATTTCCTTACCAAATGCCCAGCAGTTCTCCTTCCTTTTTCCTTGATCAAGTGGTGTGTCATCTGGGGAACTGGAGAGTTGAGTCAGAGCCGAGTTTACCCCTGTGCACAGAATGGCAGTGTAGGATGCACTGCTGTTGGTTCTCAGAGAGGAAAGTGAATGGATGACACACTGCCCTGTCCCTGCCTGCTGCCACCCTCATAGGTCCACACACATGAGTACTGGCAGTGAGTCTACCTTAAGCTAGAGTGTCTGGGGAAAGGTGAGGCTGGGTGTCCTGGGAGGTAATGGATATAGTACCATCAAAGTAGCCATTTTCCTTCCATCTGTGTTCAGCTTCAGGTAAGGAGGATGTATATATGAAGAACAAAAGCTTTAAGAAAGGGTGGTTTCTCCACTGATATAGGCTCAAAGAAGAGGGTTATTATAACTTATTCAGGTGGTAGTTTGGGCATGTACATGGAATTAGCACTAGGCTACATATCTAGCATTTCATATGTTTGTTCTGGGTTTTTTTCCTGCTCTTTTAGATTAAAAGTGGCTCATATTCACTATGATGGGCCCATCTACATGTATTGCATGCTGAGGTGGCAGAGTATTGTAGCAGGGTGGGGGTGCTCTCTGAAACCTCAGCATCAGAATCCTCACCTTCTCTGTGTTTTCCTGGACCAAACTTGTGACCCAAAAGTGTGTGCTTGCATACCGTACTGCTTCTAGAATGCCTGATCTTTTGAACAATTAAAAGTTATCCTAATTCTTGGCCTCTGGAAAATCACCTTCTTTGAGGCCATATCCTGATCCCTCTTATTTTTGGACTTAATAAACATCAAGCAATTCCAAGACTTCCACTCTTCTCTATCCACATACTCATGACCCTGGAATCTCCATTTCCAACTCCAACTTATCTCCCCATCTCCAGGGTTGTGTATTGAACCACATAATGAGCATCTCCATGGGCATGATTCAAGGGCCTTGAGTACTCAGAGCATCTAAATGGAACTTGGATATCTTGTAGTTTCAGCTCCTTCCATTGCTATTTTGGGGAAAGTTGTCATAATAATAATTCAAACTTCATCCTAATTACAGAAAGTAGCACTATTAAAAAAGAATTAAAACTTCCTGATATTCCAGTAATTAAAAATGACTTCAGGAGAAACCAGACTGCCTTATAGCTGGTAAGTGAACTTGGACAAAAGACTGACATTTCATATTTGACGTTAAAGTCAATAGACCATCAGCCTTATCAAGTTCAATTCAATTCGAACAGAGGTTCAAGCAACAGAGAAACCAGCCTTGTTTTCTTTCTCAGTTCCACCTTGTCATGATGTCTGTTTTTTTGGAAAATGCAGCTCCCCTTGAATCCCATAGTGAATAAAAATTGCCCCTTAATACTTGAGTGTGTGTTGCCTAAGATCAAGGATGTTGCCTTATATACCAACAGCTCAAGTTCAGGATATATTCCATTCATATTCTACTTTCTCCAGTTATCCCCCTAATGTTCTTCAGATTTCCTCCCTAGAATAGGACACTAACCATGCTGGTTTACTCTCCTTAAACCCAGAATCATTCCTTGGCCTTTTGTGGCTTTTTCCTTCCAGGATATAACATCAGGGGGTGCATGGTCTCAGTGTGCCCTTTAATAGTGAAGTTAATTTTATTCATTTGGGTACAACCTCTTTTCTCATTACATAGTTTTATTTCCCTGTGACATTAAAAATAATTTATGAAAAAACCTTGCTACCATTTTGTTGGAGTGGTATGACACTTTGGAGAAAATTGTCACCTTAAAACTATCAAGTGTTACAGTCTCTGAATATGGTACATATTTCCATTTATTCAGTTTTTCTTTTCTTTATGTGATGTTTTGAAGTTTCAAGTGTGGAAGTCTTGTTTATCTTTTGTTAAATCCATTCCTAAGTATTTGAACCATTTTCCAATGTAGTGTTCAGTGCCATTAAGTATGATCGGTTCATATTGCTGTCACATCCACCCAACTCCAGTACTTTTTCAGCCTCCCAAGCTGAAACTCTGTCCCCATTAAGTACTAACTCCCTATTTTTCCATTGTCCTGGCCCATGGTAAACACCATTCTACTTTCTGTCTCTGTGGATTTGACCACTATTTTAGGTGGTTTTTAATGTTATTGCAAGTAATTTGTGTGTATTATATATATAATGTGTGTGTATATATACACACACAAAACTTGTAATAACATTGCAACAACAAATTGATATTTTAATATTGCAATAACAACATTAAAATATCAGTTTGCAAAGTTATTGCAACATTAAAACATCAATTTGCAAATGAAATTTATATATATAAATATATATGTACAAAGGTATATAAATTTTATTTGCAAATTCTTGCTGCATATAAATATGCAATTGATTCTTGTAAATTGAACTTATCTTGTGGTCCTGCAAAATCCACATTACAAGTATTCATTTTTAAATATATTCCTTGGAACAGTCTATGTAAATTATGACATTGTCTATGACTAAAGACAGATTTATGTCTTCCTTTCTAAACTATATGCCATTTATCTATCACCTAAGTCTATCTAAATACCTATCATCAACCTACGTACTTATTTATCTGTCACATTTTTCCTATTGTGATGCTCAGTACCAACCTAGGAATGTTGGTAGATAGGGCTGAGGTGGTGGTTCAGTGGTAGAGTGCTTGCCTAGCATGTGTGAGGCACTGGGTTTGATAATCAACACTGCATATAAATAAATAAATAAAGTTCCATTGACAAAAAATCTTTCTTAAAAAATGTTGCATAGAAATAGAACAGTCATCATTGTCTTGTTTCCTGTATTAAAGGGAAAATATTTTTTATTTTACTTTAAGTAGTATATTCATTGCATGCTTCTTATAAATACCCTTTATATTGGATTATATTAGAAAAAGTTATTTAATTCATTTCCTTGAAGTTTTCACAATGAATTGATGTTGAACTGATCTTTTTTATATCAGTTAAGATAATTATATGGTTTCTCTATGTCTGTTTTCATTGACTTTTTTTTCTTTTTGATACAGGGGATTTAATCCAGGACACTTAACCATGGAGCCGCATCCTCTACCCTTTTATATTTTATTATTTTTTTAATTATGAGACAGGGTCTTGCTAAGTTGCTTAGATCCTTGCTAAGTCACTGAGGCCTGGTTTGAACTTGTCATCCTCCTTGCCTGAGTCTCTTGAGCCTCTGGAATTATAGAGGTGAGACACAATTCTCAGCTCATTGATTAACTTTTGAATGTTGAAGTCATTATATTCCTGGAGTTAGCCCCAGTTGGTCCATTATGCATTTTTTAAAAATATTTTTTAAAATATAGTCTGTGTTTTGCTAGATTTAGTTAACATTATGAGAAGAGTATTGCCCTTTTGATCATGAGGTATATTGATCTGCATGTTCTTTTGATGTCCCTGTTAGATGTTTGTAGCACAGTTGTGTTAGCCTCAAAAAATGAATTAGAAAGTGTCCTTTACTCCAATATTTTCTCTTAAGAGTTTGTGTACAATGCTGATATTTCATCTTTAAATGTTTGAAAACATTACCAGTTTCTCTGTTTTAATTGTAGGAAGGGCTTTTTTTTAACAACTTCAAAAATTAACTACAACTTCAAGTTCCTCAAGAGATTTAGTTATTTTGAGTTTTTCTTTTTCTTTGTAATAATTTTTGGTGTTTTTTGTTCTTTGAGGAGTTTGTCTTCTTTTCTAACTCAATCTGTTTACTTCTTTGTTCATAATGTTTGTTATTGTTAAACATCTGCAGAGTCTTCAATGATGTTCTCCTGTGCCTTCCTGATATTGGTGATGTGTGTTTTTCTCTTTCTTAATTAGTTTTTCTAGATGTTAGCAACTATGGCAACTATGTTACTTGGTGGGTTTTTGTTTGTTTAGGAGGGTTGTTTTTTTTTTAGTACTGAATACAAGAATCTTTTACAACTGAGCTAAATCCCCCATCCTTTTTACTTTTTATTTTGAGATAAGAATTCACTAAATTGCTGAGGCTGGCCTCAGACTTATGATCCTCCTGCCTTGGCATTCCCAGTCACTGGGATTATAAGTGTGCAACACCACATGCAACTACATTAATTTTTTGAAGCATCAGCTAATGTTAGGCTTTACTGATTTTTATATTGTTTATTTTCTGGTTCATAGATTTCTGCTCTTGACTGTAATGGTTTAATTATTTTAGATTTAACTTGCCCTTATTTCTTAAAATTCTTAGGATATAAACTTTATCTAATTTAAACACTTAAAGTTCTAAATTCCTAATTATTCCTTTTAGCTGAGCCATAAACTTTTGATATCCAATACTTTCATTTTTTATATTGTGTAGTTCTGCATTTTCTTCTTTGGCCTATCAGTTCTACAGAAGTTTGCTATTTAATTTGCAAAAATTAGGAGAGTTTCTAAATATCTTCTTGTTATGGATTTCTAATTTAGTTCCCTATTGTTAGAAAATTATGGTTTTGATTCTTTTAAATGTATTGAGGTTTGTTTTATGGCTGCACATGTGATCTGTTGGGGTGCTCATTCCTTGTGGACTGAACAGATGTAGGCACTGCTCTGGTTGAGCATATTATTCTATAGATGTTCATCAGGTCAGGATGGTGCTTAGAGTTTGTGCACTAATATTTGACAAGTTCCATTGATTGGTTTCATTAATTCCATTGATTGCATTTAATGGGTGTTAAAATTCCAGCTATCATTGTGACTTTCTCTATTTCACTGGGGTTGCACTCTTGATTTTTTTAACTTTCTGTGAAGAGAGCTGAGTTTTGTAATTGCTTTCAGAGCTTTTGCTCTCTTAGTTAACTTGGCTGGTTTGCTCTTTGTCCTCTTGTCTGTGCCTCCAACTAAATTGGAGATTCAATTTTAGCATCCTCAGCTGCAATCCAGCAGGTAGCCCATTTTTTATGTAGTCTCTCATAATAGGAACAATTATAAAAATTGTTTAACTACTTTTTAACAAAAAATGTTTTATGGGGAAAATGTTTCACTTCCTATAAAATATGTGACTACACTTGAATTTTGATGCTTTTGATCTGAAAAGAGCCTTTCTTTCCCTTAAATCTCATTCATTATTTCTGTCCTTGGTTATCTTCTTTTTTTGTGAGGGCCACACGTGTACCAGGGATTGAAATCAGTGGCACTCTATCACTGAGCCACATCCCCAGCCCTATTTTATATTTTATTTAGAGTCACCATCTCACTGAGTTGTTAGAAACTTGCTTACTTTGAACTTGTGGTCTTCCTGCCTCAGCCTTTTGAGCCACTGGGATTACTGGCATGCACCACCATGCCAGGCCCCTGAACTGACCTTCTTCACACTGTTTTATTTATAGCATGTGCCATCTGGGGAAGGTGGTGCATCTGCCCTGCCCTCCTCTCAGCTCCTCTAGAAGAGCACTTTTTATCCCAGCATGCTGGTTCCTTCCTCTGTGTTTCCCTTCCACCCGCTGCTCCTTCTCTGTTGCATCTTCTTACCAACTATTGCAGTTATTTCTCTCTTCCCTCCTTCACAGTGACTTCTTCATATAGAAGTTTCTTCTGCATCCATGTATCATCAGGCCTTGGATCAGTGCCCACATTAGGAAGGCAGAAGGTTTTCAGATTGAATGTCAATAGCACAGATGTTCTACCATTGGGTAAGCATGTCCATTTCACTTGCATTGTCTAAGGAATTTCATAGATACCAGATTCTGTCTCAGCCCTTCCCTGCAAATGAATGATTTTATAGATTTTCTCCAGCTCTGGTACTTTTCAGCACCCCCAAACTATGCCAGGTAAACATGAAGCATAATTTTATTTGAAAGTGGAAAGTAACCCCCACTAGAATTCTCAAAAAAATTTAAGAATATCATTTTCCAACCACTTATGTTTGGCTTTGGGGGATGTTTTCTAAGATTCAGACTGGAAGCCCACAGAGTGCTGAGGAGGGGATGGCACAGTGTGAGCCCCTTACTGTCCACTCTGTACCTCAGTTTCTCATTCCACCCTGTAAGCACTGGGCCTATGGCCATGGAGAAGCCTGCAGCAAGTGACCAGTGTTCTCTTCCTTAAATCTGGCAGGGCAGAAAAGAAACTGCCCACTCTTGAAGATTTGTTTAGAGTCTGAGCAGAATCTCTCTCTCAGGCTTAGATGACATTAATGCAAGCATTCTTGACCCAACCACAAGCACCCTCAACCCAACCACAAACACCAAGGCAGAGGCAACTCTCATTATGTGGTGTTTTTAACCAGCAATAAATTTCAGCTCAAGAAAGGTGAAGGAATACGGGCTGGGCTCACACAGTCAATATGCTTGCCTATTTAAACTCTTTTTAAGGAAACCAAAGATATAACAGATAGCAAGCTCAAGAGAAAGGCATCTTACACTTGCTGAGACCCAAACCTCCTCATTTGGATTATTTATGGCTTCAGGTTCTTTTCTTTGAAAAAGAACTTTTTCTTAGGTGCTCAAGAAGACACTGCAGTGGGGGAGAGCCTAGAAGAGAGAGAAGGTTGTGCTGGGGCCCCTCGTCTGTTGCAAGCATTCTGCCTCAGCTCTGTAACAGCTCACATAGGGAGTTTTTAAGTCCATTTGGTTAAACTGAACACAACTCAGGTTTCATTTGAGGACAGTCTACTCCATGCAGGGTTGAGAGGTAAGTGTTCTCGCTCATGAGATCAGTCCCCAATTTGCTAGAAAACAAGCTACTGTGTTACAGGTTTGAGGGGATCAGCAGAGACATGTTCTGGAAGACCAGCCCCTCTGTCCTCATCAGGCAGCAGCCTGAAGGGCCTGTTGCAGTCCACTGGTCTCTTCTGGAAGATCTCAGACTCACTGTGTGGTGCACCTGGGTATTTACAATGGTGGGTTTCATTGCCTAAAGCTGGATTAATTGGTTCTGCAGAAAAGAATTTAGCACACTTCCCACCAGGGCCTCCAGGCCCTTCACGTCATTGCAGATCCCCCACCCTCCGAGGGGCTGGGAAGGCAGGACTGCAGTTTGGAAGGAGAGCAGGCTGCTGTCACGTGTCCCCTCTCTGGCTTGCTGAACATTTGTGCAGGGTCCTGCTGCCCAATGGCACAGTGTGTATCTCCCCTTGCAAATTCTTTGAGGGTCAGACTTCCTTTTCTCTGCCTCCATTGCCTTTGGATATACTAGAAGGTGCTTCTGTTCAGCTTTCCTCTTCTTCAAAGATTTCTCTCCTATGATTTAATGATAGAATGCAGTTTTTGCAATATCATTGCTTTTATAAAATACATGTTTGCCAACAAGAGAAGTGTGTGTGTGGTGGGGGGATGCCAGACAGCTCTGGTGTGCACCAAGGTCAGGAAGCAACACATTTCATGTCTGACATGGGTGCATTTATGTGTTCATACAGAACCACCTGCTCAGCCATGTGTCATCCTTAAGGAGTCCTTATGCATCCCACACTCCATTAAAGATGCAGGGTGTTTGGGTTTTGGTTTTAATTAATAGATTATTTGGGGAGCAATTTCAGGTTGACAGAAATTCTGAACAGAAAGAGTTCCCTGTATTCTCCTCTCAGTCTCCTTACAGTCTGTTCTATTAATTACAGTTGACAAACCAATGTTGATACATTATCGTGAGCTGGACTCTGTGGTCTACATTCAGGGTAACTCTTTGTGTTTTACCTTCTATGGATTTTGACCAATGTGTAATGACCTCCATGATGACCATGATAGTATCATTGGCAATAGTTTTTCTGCTTTAAAAATCTTCTTCATGACTTTGCCCATCCTCTCCCTTTACCTCTAGCAACTACTGGTCTTTTTACTGTCTCCATACTTCTACATTTCCAGAGAGTCATATAGTTGGGATCACACAGTATGTAGCCTTTCCAGATTGGTTCCTTTCACCGGTAATATGCATTTTAATTTTCTCCCTTCATGTGGCTCAATAGCTCAATTTGTGTTAGCACTGAATACTATTCCACTGTCTGGGTGCATCCATTTCTGCTTGTCCATTTACCTCCTGAAGTGAATCTTTGTTTTCTCCAACAATTTTGAAAAAAGTTGCTGTAAATATTCATGCGAGTTTTTGTGTGGACTTCTAAGTTTTGAACTCATCTGGATAAATAACAAATAGCAAAATTCTTGGATTGTAAGATGCTGGATTTAAAAATCAAGTCATTGGGAATGTTTGACATCTCCTGCTGCACTTCCAGATCTTGTGTGCTTTCACCAAGGATGACTACCAGGAGGAAGGATTCTGAGAGCCTTACTGGGAAATTGCCTGTGAACATTTATGTGGACTCCGTCCAGATGCAGAGGGAGATTGAAAACCAAATCACAGGTAAGAGTCACAGATTTTTCTGATGAGACATCAAGCACACTTGAAGGCACTTTCTGTAGGCAGTTGTCACTTGTACATTTTACTGTTCATAGCACAGAGAGTGAATCTCTGTTTTGTCTCTTTGGCTGGGTACTGTAAAAAAAAAAAAAAAGAGGTCTCTTTAGCTCATGGTTTCAGAGGCTGAAAGTCTAAACCACATGATACCAGCTCTGGTGAGTGTTCCCTTGGCTTCATCACACGATGTATGGCAGGCATCATGATGGGAGGATATGCAAGGAGGAGAGATCCTTCAGCATTACAGGAAGCCCGAGCATCCCAGGAGGGCCCAGGCTTGTTCTTCTATGACATCATTCTTGAGAGAACTAAGCAGGGTTCCAAGAGAACTAGCTTAATCCCTTCTGAGGGACAGTGTTGCTTACTAAGCCCCACCTCTTAGAGGTTCCACTACCTCTTAACATCTCCACACTGGAAACCAAGCTTCTGACACACAAACCCTTGGAGGACAGACCACATCCAGTAATAGTTAGCAAGTGCAAGGCATAGTGCTGCACTCCTAATTTAGACAAACCTTATGAGTACATGGTACCTCACTCATGGTTCTTATGACATCTCTAGGGCCTCCTGTGCTAGACCAGGCAGCTCACTCAATCTGCTTCTCCTTTGTTCCACATTTCCTTACTCTTGCACCCTCTCTGAACCAAGTTTTGTCCAAAGGAACACAGGCTTAATTTCAGCCCTTTTGGAGAGAGGGCTGTCCATTACCTGTGGAGTGGACACTGCAGTGAACACAGGCTATGTCAGGATTTAATTTCCAGAGAACAAAGCAAAATTCCTGGTTCAGGGTCTGAGAAGTGGGCAGGTCATTTAGGAATCAGCTCCTTGGGTTGGCTGTCAGCCCTAACACAACAACCTGTGAACATGGATGGGATCTCCCTTAATGGAAAGCCCTTGGGAAGGAAGAACATGACCAAAGTCCTCCACAGCCTCCTCTTCTTCCTTCTGATCCCTCCACATCATACACACACTTCTTCCCAGACCTCATAATGTACCAGGAAAACCTTGTGAAGATGGCAGCATACTAGCACCTGAGTCTGGTTGGATTCTTTTTATGGTGCTCTTGACCTTGGTTGCACGTTAGAAGCTGCAGTGATCTGTAATGCCTGCTTTACTTGAGGGAGTCTGGACAAAGGGGGTGTTAAAGAACTACCCTGGTAATGGGATGAGTAGAAAGTTGGGGAAAGGAGGACCCAAGGCAGAGGCAGGACTTTGTAACTCCAGCTTACTCTGAAAGGAGGTTCACTGACAGGTTCCCACTGACCTGTGCTGACCTGTACTGTGCTGAATGTGTGTTCATTGTAGGAATAAACTCTTAGAATGAAAATATGAGGAGTCTACCCTGGTACAGTTCTTTAAATCTATTTCCTGCAAGGAAAGACATCAGCTGGGCCCAAAAAGGAAAATATGCACATTGTTTGATCTGGCAATTACTAGTATCTTATGTTGAAGAGGTAGCTGCACTTACAGGGCAAAAATGAAAGGATATTTCCTGCAGAAACATTCCTGAGAGATAAATGCAAAACAAACTAATTTATAAGTAGGAGGTTGCATGGGATATTGGAATTGCATCCATACTGGGGAGTAGTACACAGCTATAAAAGAATCCATAGACCTGTCCAAAATATTTGATTCTGTTCCAGAACCAGAAGCAGGAAAATATAGGTGACACAATTTAATTTAAATTGAAGTCTGATCTTTTGTAAAACACCATATGAAACTACTGTTCATAGATATCAGAATAGTTAAATGTCAGTTGTTTCATGTGGTTGAAATTAAAATATGTATAATATATTGAGTATTAACTTATTAACAATATGATAGCTTTTAATAACAACATGAAAGGGCTATTAGGAATATTTACTTTTTAATGCCCACATTTCTACAGTACATTTTTTCCCAAAGAGTATGTGTTGTATTGGTAATTTTTAATTAAATCATATTAAGGCAGATGATCATGCAATTGCCTAGACAAAGCTTTTTCTCCTGATTTTGGCATGAGGGACATGGCTCCACCTCTCACCCTAATAATGAAAATAAACTAGAATCTAATGTCCATGGCCCCTGAGTCTTCTGGAACATCTGCCTCCTGGATCCTTTAGGGGAAAGAGAAAGTTGTTGGGTGGGGACAGATGAGAGTTTTTGTCTTTTGCTTTATTTGATTTATCTTATTTGGAGTGCAGAGATGAGACTAGATTTGGACATTGTGACTTTTCCTAAGAGGGCACTAGAGTGAGTACTCATTTTGAGACCAAATCAATTTTTTGTCAATGTTATGTTGACCAGAAATTTTTTGTTTTCTTCCAATGGGGAGCTCATTGCCCCTGGTCATAGAGCTGTTCAAGTGTGGGGTAGTTATTTATAAGGCCAAGGGGTAAACATAAGACCATGTAGTTCCCTGGGGTTATAGGGAAGTACCTCTAGAGAGCCCACCTTTCATCACATATAGGGAAGGGATCAGTCTTCTTCAGTCAGGCCATGCTCTTAAATACAGTAGCTTTGTAGGGCTAGGGGAGGTGCTGGGCTGGAGGGTTGAGCCAGCAGCCCCAGGACAGCCAGCCCTCTGCCTTGCCCAGCCCCCAGGACCCATCCCTGCTTACCATGGTCTTACAGCCTGGCTCCTGTGTGCCCCGCTTGTTAGAGTCTGTAAACAAGTCAGGATGGTGACTGGCAAAATGCCAGAGGGAGTGGTTTGAGAAGTAACAAAAGCGAGCCATTAAGTGTGGAGATTCCTTATTGGTTGACTGATGTATCTAGTTTATGCTAATTAGATAAGCTGTATGGAATGTATAAATACTGCTCCTGTCCTGCAATAAACGGCTCCTACTCCTGCTGTATCAACGTATACAAGTTATTCGGCCCCCCCCTCCCCCGGTTATTTTGCTGCAGCCGGACTGCGGCAGATGGTGGCCCGTTACGGGGAGCCCCAGGACACTCGGGGGTAAGTGATGAAAAAAAGCTGCCCGTCCATAGATAGGACGGGAGCAAATCTGCTCGTCCCTAGGCAGATAGGGCGAGGGGAAAAATGGCCATTTCGAGAAAATGGAGAAGATTGATACAGTATGTTTGTGTCTTGTTTTGTCTCAGTGTATTGTATTGTCTTTGTGATGAGAATATAGAAGGGGTGAGAAGTAAATTACTAAGGGAAGGAGGCACCCCAGTGGAACCAAGAATAGTTAGGGCATGTGTTGATGGAAGCCCAGGAACTCTAGTCAGAAAGAAGAAGAAAGTTCAGAAGAAGAAGGATTATCAGGAAAAAAGTTGCAGCAAAAGGCTATTACTGAATACTTTTCATTACTGGAGGGTGCGTGAATCTGTGCAGTGGCTGCCACGTGCGAGCCGATCATGGCGCAGCAAGGAATTTCCAAGTGGTGGTAGCCGGCTCTTCCCCGCCCCCCACCCGGGGAGCTGGCTCTTCCACTGCCGCGAGCCCAAATCTAGACCTGACTTGGGGGCATAGTCTCGCAGGCTCTTGCTCCCTGTGCCCAGTAGCAGTTTGAATCCGGGACACTCCCCAGGGCCATCTGGGGCTGCCCAGGCACTACAGCCAGCAAAAGACGCTACTGGTGTCCCTGATGTTTGGTCATTTTCAATGCCAATAACTAAGCTACAATGGTTCTCCCACACCTGAAAGCTAATGAATAATAAGCACTATTAAGGCTTATATCAAATGTAAAAAACCTTGAGATAATGTACTAAATTGTTCAGAAGGTTGTTTTCTTAGTGGAATGCTACAGGATTTTCTTTAGCCATCCGGAGTTCCTGCCTTCGTCCCAGTCCCGGTGAAAATGAGGGTGGAAGAATTTCCAGTGTTGCTGAAAACTGGACGAAACTTCGGCTGAGAAACAGACGAGACTTCGGAGCTGTTGCTGTTTCTGCTGCTACAGATTAGGCTAGCTGCCTGCAGAACTTACCTGGACTGTGATTTAAGCTAGCTGCCTGCAGAACTTACCTGGACTGTGAACTTACCTGGACTGTGATTTACCTGGACTGTGAGTTAATCTATTGAGACACTGCTTTACCTGGACTGAGATAACAAACTGTAATCTACAACAAATTGTAACTCGGTATCTTTGCTAACGGTGTCATTGCTGGTATAATTTTTCCAAGGGCTTCTTGCATGGAGCCATCAATTGGCTTGGTATTGTGACATTTTGTATCCTCCCCTTCTGCTCGTAGCAGATTATTTGTGGTGTTTATGTAAAAACCACTATGGTCGTTATTAAAATCAAACAAAAGGGGGAAATGTTAGAGTCTGTAAACAAGTCTGGATGGTGCCTGGCAAAATGCCAGAGGGAGTGGTTTGAGAAGTAACAAAAGCGAGCCATTAAGTGTGGAGATTCCTTATTGGTTGACTGATGTATCTAGTTTATGCTAATTAGATAAGCTGTGTGGACTGTATAAATACTGCTCCTGTCCTGTAATAAATGGCTCCTACTCCTGCTGTATCAATCTACACAAGTTGTTCGTCACCCCCCCCCCCACCCCACCCCCCCCACCCCCCGGTTATTTTGCTGCAGCCTGACTGCGGCACCGCTGACACTTCCCATAAACCCTGTAGAGGGAGACAAAGTGCTGCTTTTCACTGGGAATCTAAAGCAAAAGGAATTTGAAAGCTTGGTACTATTGGTACATCCTATTTTTCAAGAATTCTTTTACTCTTTTGGATATTGTATTGGGCAAATCCATGGATTACCCTTGCTCTTTTAATTTAAATTCATTTTAAGTAGTATTCTAAAAGACAATGTTAACATGATACAAAAATGTTTAAAAATGAATGAGGAAAAGGTCATTTCTAATCCCAGAGCCAAGTTTGACTCATTAAGGTCAAGGACATCAGATGTATTTCCTAAATCTCACCAAAATCTGGAGGGGAGGAGACCTTGGTAAAAATGTAATACCACTCAACACCCCTTCCCTGTGTCCAAAGCATCAAGAAAGAAAAGTGAATGTGGTCATTATTGGCATTAAGGCTTGTGGAGTTCGTTTGCATTCCATCCTCTGTATTTCAGCTTGTTTCCCTGGTGGGTAGTGGTTTGTGGTTATTTCCATAGAAGGATGAGCATTACTTTTTTTTTTTAAGGTTTGGTGTATAATTTTGCTCCGTTGTGTAATTTATTGGATTGTCCGCTTACGCTTAACATATTTTGGCTGGGCAGCTAGGAGAGAACTTGAGTTGAAAGGGAAGGACATCCACAGTCAGCTGCAAGCCTAGGACAACCTGTCCACTCCAACAGCTCAGCAAAGTCCTCAGGAGCCAGCAATACCACGCAAACCAGCTCCCTGAGCACTAGCCCCATGAGCAATGTGAGCAATGCTGGCTACATAGGGCACAAACAAAAGGCCCAGCCCTTCCCACAGCCCCAGATCATCCCCATGAAGGGCCAGATAAGACCCATGGTGCCCCCACCCCAGCTCTACATCTCCAATGGTGGCTACCAGCCAGTGCCTGCCTATGGGGCATACCTGCCCAACTTCTATTGGTCCAGATCCCTGTGCAAATGGCTCCACAGCAGGGGCCCCCTCAGATGATTCCCAAACTCAGCTCATGTCACAGCAGCAGCGGCTCCACCAGTATGGTCTACATCACTATGGCACCCTCCAACACATCTGTGGCAGAGAGGGCAGCTCTGCTCTTGGAGGGCACTGAGGCTGCTTAGAACATCGCAGAAGATGTGGTCTATAGCACCACACAGGAAGCAGAGAAGGAAGAAGATGGCTCTGTCCCAGAGACCAAGCTCCTGAGGGACAATGACACTCATTGTCACACACAGATGAATGAACCACAAGTCCAGCTGGAACCTGAGGGGTATACAGGGCCCAGGCACCAGGAGATGAGACCCCACTGTGACCCCACAGGGACTTTAACCCCCTTTGAGAGATCACAAGCCACAGTAATCACAAGAATGAAGACATTGGAGGGCTGGTTTGCAGACTCAGTGACCTAAAATCCTGCACCTGTCTTGTCCATTTTCTATACTCAGAGCTGCCTCTGGGTCCCCCCATTTGTTTGGAAGCCACACTGGTGCCTAAGCTGAGTAGAGGGCCAAGCAGCATTTCCTCTTCAGAAACAAGACACATAGTGACCCCTGTTCCACCTGCCTTTATCCTGGTGCTCACACAGTAGTGAGCTGCATATGCTCTGCAGAAACATAGGCAACATCTTCACTCCATATGGTATATGTATCAAGTATTAGAAATGTGGGGAGAACAGGTCTGTGAAGGGGTAGGTAGCAGGTGGTACCTCGGGCTCTGAGATTCTCATCAATCAGCCTGCTGGTTTAAGGATGGAGGGAGCTCCATTTCTCTCTGCCAGTTGTATTGCCTCCCTGCCAGCTGTATTCTCTCAGCCAAAGATTAGCAGGACAACACACTGCCACCTACCAGGGTCCCAAGAAAAGGGGGCTTCTGAAATGGGAGCTCCTTATATTCAAGCAAAATGTGCCTTTATAGAAACTGACACAATCTTGTATTTTTGTGAAATGGTTTTAATTATATTGCATGTGTATTTTGCCCACTTTGCTGGAATTCAAGAAAAATATTTCTTAGGTTTAGAATGTTTAAAAGGAAGCAATATTGTACAGAACACAGTACTGTTATTTTTTATTGTTTTTTAAGAATCATGTACAGACCTTACATGTAAAATATATATATATATATATATATATATATATATATATATATATATATATATATATATATATATATATATACATATACACACACATACCATTTTCATGGAAGTATTTTAAGCTTGAATAACAACTTAGTAATTTAATTGTTTACATTATCCACTTTGGGATGCTTGTTGTACTGTGTGGAAGCAGGGTCCATTCATTTCAGAGCCCTCCTGACACAAAAGCCAGCAGGCACACTGTCTCTATCTGGTGCACGTTATTGTTCTGTTTGTAAATCCCACACCTGGTGTATCCAATAAAGTGAAACAGAACCTTTGTCTGGCACTCTTGCAGGCTGTAAGGAGAGGGCTGTGGAAGGTGCCTGCTGAATGAAGGAGATGTGTGGTGATTCTCTGGGCCCTATCTGTGGATTTGGGAGATTCACATAGGACCATCAACTCCATGCTTAAACCAATGTAGTTGTAGTATAGAGAAGTGATGGAAATCAATTCCTTTATTTTTATTTAATTTTTAATTATCATGCGTTAATTGTGCACATTGGTGAGGTTCAATGTGATATTTGAACACATGCCTACAGCATGTGCTAATCGAACTCTTTGCCATGCTCACCCAACCCTCTACCCAGCCTCTAGTAACTCTAATTTACATTCAAGTTGATTTTTTCCCACTGATTTTCTCTGTTGAGAGCTCAAGTGTGAATCAGTTACAGATAATGTGAAGATGATGATGGCCCCTGACATTTTTAGACCTGGAATCTGTCATTTTCTGGGGCCCCAACACAGGGCTGAGATATAGAAAGAAGAGTGGGGGAGGGGGTGAGCCTAGGGCTCTCCGCCCCCTGTTCCATCTGTAGTGCAGCTGGGCGCAGTGAGCTGGGCCAGAAGACATTTCTGGAGGCCAGTGGCTCCAAGGGTCCCTGTCAAACAGGTGTTTTGGAAACAAAGGCACAACTTGGAGGTTATTCTGGCAGCCAGCCAGCAACCCTGCTGGGCCCTTTTCCTTGACATTTTGATAGAGCTACTTCTTGTCTATTGGAGTGGTCGAGGGGAAACAGAGCTGCGAGTCTGCTCAGGGTAGACCAGCATTCCTTAGTCTGCAGGTGATGCTCTGCAGATCTTGTGGCAGAATGCTCACTGCCTTCCCTGTGCTCATTCTGACCCAGCAGGGCTGGGTGGCCCCAAAATGCGCATTTCTAATGAGGGGGCCTAGGATGTAATCTCTTCCTGAGAACTATTGAGGCAGAAAATCCTTGAGCCTCAGGACACATTTCAGGGGACAGGAGCCCATCCCAGATGATGAATTCCATCCTAGTTCTCCTTCAAAGTGTACATTCTAATTGAATTTGAAATTGACTCACAGCATAGCAAGGTTCATGTACTACAGGTATTGTATACCAGTTTGGGTAAGGATGAGAGGTCACTAGGAGGAAAAAAAAAAAACTTGAACAACAAACCCCTTCTCTTGAAGTAGATCCCTCATGCCAGGGTGTGCAGCACCTTGAATCATTTTGACTTTAAGGTTTCTCATATTGTAGTAGAAGAAAAACAGTATCTTCCTCACCCAGAGCAAGGCTTATGCCTGAGACCTCTATAAGAAAACCCAGATTAGCAAGAGAAAAGTATTCCATTTATTTGGTATGAGTTTTATGTGACCCAGAAGCCTTCATAAAAGAAGACCCAAAGCATTAGGGAAAGATGGTGTTTTGTGCTGAAATTAATTGAGTGGACTGTGGCAGGGAAGCATGATTGGTCAATGTGTATGACCCAATGGAAATTAACTAGGGGGACTTCGAAAGGCCTCTTTGTTAGATTCTTCTCTGTGTCTTCAGAAATAAGGACATTCCTTCTGCCCAGGTATAGGGGGAGAATCTCTGGAGTGAGGATTTTAGGACCTGCTTCAGAGGGAAGCCAGAGAATTCTATGACTTGCTTCAGGGGAGAAGGGCAGGATGAGGTCAGAAGGCCCTCTGCTTCTGCAGTTTCCTCGAATGTCACAGAGCTGTGTTTGCGGGTAGAATGTCCTGACCTATTTTCTTGCTCTACTGGCCCAGCACAATACAGCTCACAGATTCACCCACACACAAATAAATGAATTCTGTGTCTTCATGTTCATTCTAAGATCAGGATAGAAAGGAATAGATCTGACTGGTTTAAGAATCATAAGCATCCTCAGAGGCCCTCTCTTGGCCAACATTGTCCAGAATGCATAGGGAAGAAATATTATGTTAAATGAAGTGACGTCTCTGATCTTAAAGAGGAACTAGATTCTGTCTCTGACTTGATTCACCTGGAGGGTTGACTATTCAGTGGAGACCTGAGGTTGAAAAATTGGAACTAGCCCTTGCATTGCTTTTCCATAAGCAGAGCCAGAAAACAAGGCTCTGTGCCACTTCGGTCAGCCTTGACTGTTCCTAAGCATTAACAGTGTGCTCCAGGCTACCAACAGCATGGTAGGGCTACAGCAGCAGAAACTGGGAAGGTTTTTTTTTCCCAGGGAGTGGGGGAATGCCAATAAAACATC
The DNA here is from genome assembly GCF_021218885.2 of Marmota monax. NCBI lineage: Eukaryota > Metazoa > Chordata > Mammalia > Rodentia > Sciuridae > Marmota > Marmota monax. The sequence goes on from NW_026694555.1 coordinate 66,315, forward strand.
TCTGCCTGCTCACTCCAAATGTAAAATTGTGGTACATCTTTAGAAAATGTGATTGAACAATTATGGCTTAATGAGGACACTCCAGATCCATTGATTATAGAGCTGAGCTGCATGATTCGAGTATACGTAACAGGTCTGTCCTTATTTGTCTCCACAAAAGAGGAATGTTTTCACAGCTGTTGAGTTGCTTGCATATAAATTAGTTTTTTTATTTGTTTTATTTGTTTATTTGTTTGTTTAGAGGGGGTATTGGGGCTTGAACTCAAGGGCACTCAACCACTGAGCCATATCCCCAGCCCTACTTTATATTTTATTTAGAGACAGGGTCTCACTGAGTTGTTTAGTGCCTCACCATTGCTGAGGCTGGCTTTGAACTCTCAATCCTCCTGCCTCAGCCTTCTGAGATTACAGGCATGCAACACTGTGCTTGGCTTGTAATTGAGTTTTAAATCGAGGCATTGGACACCACATATACCTTGTACACCCATTAGATTTTTTGATAAACAACAATTGTTAGGACAGCCTGTCATCACACTGCACAGACTTTTCTGTACTGACTTAGGTTGTGTGACTACCCCTGTGTACAAGAGCTTCCCATCAACTCAGGAAAATCCCTTGGTGAGATCTCATGGCATGGAAACACTTTAAATCCATTCACTTCTTTTTTAATTTTTACTCTTTTATACATAAAAACAATGATAATATGTACTAATGGAGTACCATGAGTTGTTTCATACATATATATGTTGGGTAATGTTTAAATTAGGTTAAACATTTTTAACTTCTCAAACATTTATCATTTCTTTTTTTGGTAATAACTTCCAAAATCCTTCTAGCTGTTTAAAATATGCAATACATTATTCTTGTCTACAGTTGCCATATTATGAAAAATTTTCTTTCTTTTTTGGGGGGTTGGTGTACTAGGAATGGAACCCAGAGCCTCACACCTGCTAGGCAAGAGCTTACCCATGAGCAACACCGCCAGCAAGTGAATCTACTCACATGTTCATGTTGGTAGCCATCTTGGCACAGTTCGTGGTTTTGTGATTATGTTTGAAACAAATCCCAGGCATTAGTTCCATGTGCATGTTTGTTCCAGAGACATTTAAAATCTTTTGAAGTGAACTTTTAAAAGGGAGTTGTGTCAAGGATATCATTTCCAAATGACATATCTCAACTTCTAGCTACAGTTAGAGCGGACCAACTTTCTGCGATCAACTTCGTTCCCTATCCCTCCTGCCTTTCTCCTCATCATTCCCCAAAGTAGTAGAGACCTTAAATATTCAAAATTATTGAATGTTCAGTAGTCAGCCTTAGAAATAAAAGAGTAATCCTTTATGCAGGTGGAAAGCCTTGGATTTTTGGCTGACCTGGTGACAGCCAGGACACAAGCCTCATTGCTATATATTTAAAATTAGGACAGTAGTGTTTTTACAGTATTATATTTCTTTTTCAGTTTTATTTCATTCACTTAATTAGTAAATAGCAGATACATTTCTGTCATTCAGGAATTTCTATCGCTCATTCCCTCAGCCTTCCCTTCACCTTCCACCTTGAAGTAATTGCTGTTGCTGATTTCTTAGGGATCTTCCCAGAGTTTCTCTAGGCATAAATAAGCCAGTACATTCATATATTATTGTACGTACCCCTTTTACTTTTTTACACAAATGGCCACCCTCTACACAGTTTGTTTCTGTCAGTGGAAGGCACTCTGGCCCCAAGTGTTCCATGGCAGGCATGGGCCTTACTTGCTTTAACCCATCCCTGGCAGCCAGGCATTTGTGTGACTTCCTCCTGTTGCTTTCTTAAACAGTCCTAGTGCCAAGCCTGCACATGTTTCTATTTCAGACATTCCTGGAGGTGGTCTTGCTGGTGAGCAAAGGTGTGAGCTGTCATGGACATCCCTCCAGGGGGTTAGCCAGCACACAATGCTACCCTGATAGAGTGTGCCAGGTCCCTCAGCATTGGAGCAAGCCTCACCTGCAGGCCAGGGTGTCCCCAAACCTGACCACCTGCTGGCAAAACGGGCCTAGGGCCACAAGGCTCACCTTGAATGTAAACTTTTATGAAGTCAGGCCACATTAGAATTTTTAACTCATTGTTTTATTCACTCTCTTTTGTAGTCTGAGGTTTAGTGAAACCTGTTACCCTGAGGCAGAGAGACAGATGCAAAACCATCCCTTGGGCATGGGAAGGCCCTAGATGAATCTCTGAGAACCCAGGGGAGAGACCAAACAGAAATGAACATTTCTTTGAAACTCCAGAAGGCAACTTTAACCCTCACCAAAGATTGGAACAGCAGTCACCCACAGAGTGGCAACAGCAACACCCCACTCCAGGATGGCCTGTAGCCTGTCCATCTGCTGCTGTGATCCAAGGTCTACCTCCAGATGAATGACAGCTCATGGGTCTCAGTGAAAACTAGTCATCTGCAAGGGAAAGGATTCCCACTCTGGTGAAAGGAAGAAGTCAACCTGCCTCTGGCTCCTGCTGTCCAGATGTGCTAGCCCTGTGCTAGAAGTACAAACCAGTGACAGCCCATGCTCTCCATCCTGTGGCCTCATCTATATGGCCATTTCCTTCTATTCTGCTGTCTATGATGTGGCTTTGCTTTCCAAGAGTTTTAAAAATCAATTTTTTTGGTCTTTTTTTTTTCTTTCAACTGCATTTGGTTGTCGCTTCATCATCCTGGGTTTTTTTTTTTCTATTATTTCTTTTTTCTTTTATTTGTTCTTATTAGTTATACATAATAATAGAATGTATTTTGATATATTATACATATGTGGAGTATAACTTCTCACTCTTGTGGTTGTACATAATGTAGAATGACATGGGTCATGTAATTATATATGCACATAGGATAGTAATGTTCGATTCATTCTACTTTCTTTCCTGTTCCCATTCCCCCTCCCTTCCCTTCATTTTCCTTTGTCTAATCCAAAGTTCTTTTCTTCCCTAACCCCCCCACCCATTGTGAATTATCATCTACATATCAGAGAAAACATTTGGCCTTTGGTTCTTTGGAATTGGCTTATTTCACTTAGCATGATAGTCTCCCATTCCATCCATTCACTGTCAAAGGCCATGATTTCATTCTTCTTTATGGCTGAGTAATATTCCATTGTGTATGTATACCATGTTTTCTTTATCCATTCATCTGTTGAAGGGCATCTAGGTTGGTTCCATAGTTTAGTTATTGTGAGTTGAGCTGCTATAAACATTGATGTGGCTGTGTCACTGTAGTATGCTGATTTTGTCTTTGGGGTATGTTTTAGTTAGCTTTTTCACTGCTGTGACTAAATGACCCAACCAGGACAACTGTAGAGGAGGAATGGTTTATTTGAGGGCTCATGATTTCAGAGGTCTCAATCCATAGACAACAGGCTCCATTCCTTGGGTTTCCAGGTGAGGCAGGACATCATGGAAGAAGAATGTGGTGAGGGAACCAGCTCACATGATGATCTAGAAGCAGACAGAAAGAATCCACTTTCCAGATACAAAATATATACTCCATAGCCCCACCTCCAATAAATCACTTCCTGCAGTCACACTCCACCTGCCTCCAGTCAATACTCTGTTAATCCCATCAGTGATTAAGTCACTGTCTGGGTTAAGGCTATCATAACTCAACCATTTCTCCTCTAAACCTTCTTACATAGTCTTACACATGAACTTTTGTGGGACACCTCACATCCAAAACATAACAGGGTTTAAACCAAGGAGTGGGATAACTGGGTCAAATGGTGGTTCCATTCCAAGTTTTCTGAGAAATCTCCATACTGCTTTCCAGGGTGGTTGCACCAATTTGCAGACCCACCAGCAATGTATGAGTGTGCCTTTCCCCCACATCCTAACCACCATGTTGTGATCTTTACTGGAAAACCATAGTAAAGCTACCTCTTTGAGGGAAAACCTATCTAAACTAATAGGAATATCGAATCACAGAACACTGTTAAGAAAAGCACCATGACTTTTAGATATGCAAAATAATTCAAATTAGGCTACAGGTGCGAAGACACTAACATGAAAATTGTCTGAATATTTATTAGATTTTCCATCCTTTGCTCCCTGATTTCCATTCTCAATTTGCTAGACAATTTCTCCCATAAAAAATACAATGGTTGACTTCAGCCAACTAGCACCTGAGTGACTTAAGGTGGAAATAGCCAGGTGTTCAACCCTGCAAAGAGAGGGCCATGGATCCCTACCTGTATGCATGATTTCAGTTGGGCTTCTCTTTTGTGCAACACCTCACACTTCCTTTGCCTGGACACCCACAGAGTGTTTAAACAGGATTAAGTTCTGGGCCTTGTGGAGGTCCTTCCTGTTCCTTCAGGGGAAACCATGGCCTCATGAATTTCAACTGGTTGTGTTAAAAACTGAGTCATCACTAATTTTTTAACAGCTTTACTCTGCTGCAATTTACTTTTGTAAAATTCACCCATTCTAAATGCACAATTCATTGATTTTAAGTAAATCTGCCTATTGTGCAGCCTCCTTCCCAATCTAATTTTATAAAATTCTCAACTTTTCACATAGATTCTTCATGCTTGCCAGGCACCGTGGTGATTGCCTATAATTCAAGTGGCTTGGAAGCCTGAGGCAGGAGGATCAAGACTTCAAAGCCAACCTCAGCAATTTAGTGCAAGACCTTTAGCAACTTCATAACACCCTGTCTCTAACTAAAATACAAAAGAGCTGAGGATGTGGCTCATTGGTTAAGTGCCCCTGGGTTCAATCCCTTGGTACCCACCCCCCCAAAAAAAAATATCTTTATGCTTGTCAACTCTAGGCAGTCCACTCTACTTTCTCTGTTTTTGGATTTGCCTTTTCCAATGTTTCACATCAATAGAATTACTGAAGATACAGTTATTTTATCTGGCTTCATAAACTTAGCAAAAAATTGTCAGGGTTCATCCATGTTGTACATGTATTAGAGACTCATTACTGAATAGTATTCTATTGTATGGATATACCACAATCTGTACCATTTCACCCATTTGTGGACTTGTGGATTTTTCCAATTTAGGGCTATTATGAATAAAGCTGCCATAAAAATTTGCATATGTTCATATGTTCATATATGGGTACAAGTTTTCATTTGTTAAAAGGTAAACTATATCA